>NC_061111.1:100070945-100188801 GCF_002878395.1 Capsicum annuum | reverse complement strand
TCTCTTTTTCTAACAGACAAAAGAATCTAAAAATAAATATTTGCTCGAACTTTCTTTTTTCTTTCGATCCGTGGAAAGATATACTCTGGGGTTTTAGATTTATTTATATGAAGTATGAAAGAAAGGGACCGTTTGGTCCTTGAAGAGTTCTTTCAAAACAAGGGATTGATTGAATTGTCTTAATAAGATAATTCATGGTTCATATGCTTAATCAGAAGGAATAATCCAATGGAGTTCATGGATTTACCTAGGCCAGTTTATGGGCTAATCAATAAAGGATTTTTATCTTCGAAACCCATTGGAAAGGGCAGTGCAAGAGAAATCATACAAAAATGATCGAATCTTCGGACGCCCCGAAAAAGATATGAGGTGCTCAGAAATGGTCGAAGTAGTTGAATAGGAGGATCGCTATGACTATAGCCATTGGTAAGTTTACCAAAGACGAAAGTGATTTATTTGATATTATGGGTGACTGGTTACGGAGGGACCGTTTCATTTTTGTAGGCTGGTCCGGTCTATTGCTCTTTCCTTGTGCCTATTTTGCTTTAGGGGGTTGGTTCACAGGTACAACCTTTGTAACTTCATAGTATACCCATGGATTGGCCAGTTCTTATTTGGAAGGCTGCAATTTCTTAACTGCCGCGGTTTCTACTCCTGCTAATAGTTTAGCACATTCGTTGTTGTTACTATGGGGTCCTGATAAATATCTAGGATTTCTATACTGACTTCGAAGTTAACGGCTATATAAGGAGTCACGAAAGATAAAGAAGTTTCTGGATCTATCAAGGCATAAATATGCAAATGGAAGATCTATAATGTACCAGTGACCACTTCAGAAGAATTTTCCTAATCTTGTTTGGATTGAAGTACATAAAGCCTGTATGGGCGTTACCCACTGGTGGCACTGGAAGAAACAGCCTGTTGATTCGGGTTTCTCGACTGAGCTGAAGGACGATTATACTTACCCTGAGAACCTGACTGAGAAAAATCTCTGACTCTATGGCCTACCTTTCCATACCCGAAACAAGTATCACTGCCAGCTCTGCAGACACCCTGATGGTTTCTGCCACATGTCTGACAAAGAGGATTTGTTCGAGCACTGTTGACACTACCCTGAGATTTAGAGCCTGGCGCCCTAACTATGTTACCATTTCTGAACTTAGGAACTGGAGCATTGGCTGAGGATGGAGCTGGAACCGAAGACTTTGGACGAAACTGGGAATGGTTACCACCCTCTAACTTAGGCTGATTGAAATTGAAGTTACCTGTTCTGGCTCTCTTGTTCTGCCTCTCTCTCTCTCTATATTCTTAGCCTCTTCTATCTGCTGGGCATGGACCATGATCCTGGATATGTCCATCTCCTTAATCAACATCGCAGTTCTGTACTCCTTAACCATACTATCTGACACCCCAGACACGAACTTGCTCATTCTGTACCTACTGTCTACCACTACACAGGGAGCATTCCTGGATAACTGAGTAAACTTGAGGGAATACTCTTTCACGCTCACACTTCCCTGCCTACGATTGATGAAGTCTCTCAGCTCTAAGAGAAAGAATGTATCTAAAAAAGCAGTAGAAAACTCTTTCTACTCTATGGACTCTGCATTTGTGCCTCTGTCTACCTTTCACTGCTTAAACCATGTATGAGCAACATCTTGTAGCTGATAGGAAGCTAACTCAATACTCTCACTGGAAGTCACTCCTATTATATCTGTGACTTTCTGAACCTGATCAAGGAACTCCTGTGGATCATCTTCTGACTCTACACAGTGTTTACGATCCCAAAAGACCACAAGCTAACCCATGACTAATATTTTCTATGAGCACTGAATAATAATACTATAATAAATATGGAAAATAGGCTGAAATGTCATAAGGGTCCAAATCTAAAATACTGATAAAGAATATCAGCTGTAATAATAATTTTCAGAACTGAATAATATCTAAAAGTCTAGTCTGAAAAGCCTCTAACTAAACTGTCTGAAGGTAGAGTTGATGGGACAAGTCCCCAACTAACTCCGACTACTGAACTACTGATAAATTGAAATACTAAAACAAAAGCATACCCTCGATAGATAAGGACTCACTACTAAAACTGTTGCTAATAACTGGAGCGCGGTTAGGAACTTGGGCATCTGAACCTATGATATGAGACATCATAGCGCAACGAAAGAGTATGCGTCAGTAAGTGGATATACTGATATATTAGATGAGGTAAGACTGAATGCAAGGGTTCATATGCATGAACAATAACTGACTGAATGATATAGAGTAACTGAATGTGTAAGTACATGGATAACTAAAACTCCTGTAAATAGTGAGTATGCAATACTGTGCATATGCATGTATACAGTAACTGAGCTTTTACTAAAGTTGAGTTCTGAGTTTTGATAATAGAGTAACTGGTATCTGAAATTACTGATAACTGAGTTACTAAAATTGATTGACTGTATCTGACAGTCCTGATTCTGTAGAACTGAATTGAGTTCTATCCTGATACTAAAACTAAGACTGTGAAAGTAATCTTCAAACTGACATGTCCCTTTTCTGAATAGATTTGGGGTCCAACCTGTAACCTCAGCTGGAAGCGTGTCAGCATCGTGCCATGGGTAAACACACTAAAGAGTTACCCTCATCTGGCAGGTACTATAATAAGAACGATGGAACTCTCAACTGGCAGGTTAAAATAACTCATCAACCCATAACTGGAAGGTTAATGTCTCAACCTATGTTGGCTACGTAGTTCTGGAATGCAAGAGCTACTTCTAAGGATCACACCCTCTACTAGCAGGTGAGCCCCTATCCATGGGTTCACTCGGTGCTGAATTCTGCTTTCAACTGAAAGATACTGAACTGAGTATACTGAATTGGACTAGACTGATACTGAGTTTACTGAGTTTTCTTGAGTTTTGTAACTAACTGAGTTCTACTGAGTTCTGTAGCTAACAGAATTCTACTGATCGTAACATGACTGATATATTCTGTAACTAACACTGGCTCTAGGTAAACAACTAGATTTTCGGGTATTAAATACCCCCCAAGACTCGATAACATGAAAATAAAGCATTACATAATCTCGAAAGATATTACAATAATTACTTGTCCATAATTCATTCATAGAGATATTTTATCAAACATTTGTAGCGCATAAACTTGTACATATACTAGCATGTCATGATTGCATCATTTAATTCACATGGACATTCTATCAAACACTTGGGGAGCACAATTTTATGCACATAATCATGGATAACATATAAGCATTGCAACTAAAATACCCAAACTTGTAAATTCATATAATTCCCCGTAAATACTATTTTATTTTTCATGAATCTTATCATAATCACAGATTGAAAATCAAATTAACATCATAGATATATGTACAATCAATTTCAAGCATTGAAATCATGAATCTATAACTTGTACATTTAAAATGAGGTTCTTGGGCTTCATGGGTGAAAGGAACCATGAATGAACACCTAACATACCTGGATTGATGAGTTCTTGGAGTTCTTAGTGAGTTTCTTGAGCTTTGTTCTTGATTTCTTAAGAGCTAGAGTTTGCTAATTGAGAGAGAATGATTTCTTTCTTGAGATAAGTGAGCAATTAATGAGATATTAGGCTATTTAGGGCTTTAATCCTGTGTTTGGGCTGACTGGAATGAGGGATAAAGACCTAAAAGCCCTTGGAATTTAAAACTCAAAATTAACTAAAAATTCTTGATTTTACCCTTAGCGCTACGCGGCACTATCGCATCGTGTCATTGGAATTAGACAATTGTGAATTGGAGGCTTGGCACGATACGGTGGAATCGTATTGCTTCACTGCATGGGAATCTAGCCCTTGGCGCGACACGCCATGATTGCGACGAGACACTGGAAAATGACAATTATGAAAATGACTGGTAGCGCAACGCGGTGGTATCACATTGCCACACTGGATGTGACTTGAAAGCTCACTACGATGTGGAGTTATTACGTTGGCTCACTTGTTTTTTTCAATTTCCATTTGACATGCCTCCGCAACGCGCTGAAGTACCGGTTGGCATACTGATTTACTAAAATGGCTCTAACTCCTCGCTCGGGTATCGGATTTGGGCGAATATTATATCGTTGAAAAACTGATTGAATTTCCTATGCATTAGTAGGCTCAAAACTTAAAAATACTAAGTATTTCTTAAAAAATTATATGAGATAACCCATGTACTGAGGGTTAATTTAAGTTAGGGAAATACGGGGTATTACAATATATGTGTATAATATAATTTTTTCACAAAAGGCATTTGAGTCAATTTTTTTATACTGATAGAAATTTTTTTCAGAGTAATGAATTATGAGAGTGAAAGAGTCATAAATCCATATATGTAATAATCATACTTGTCATATTATAAACTAATTACAAGTAGAAACAAATGATCTCTTTTTTTTGTCCTTCATAGAATAAGGTGTCAATATATAGTCTTGGGTGTAACTACAGTGGCGTATGTACATGTCCACAATCATTTTTTATCTACCTAAAAAGTATAAATCAACCACATAAAAAAAGTATTTTTCATTAAACATCTTATGCATTATATTGAATCAAATCTCTAACTTATTCAAATGAGATCAAATAAAGATTATTCGTTATCATATATAGCAAAGATGTTCGACGCCATATCAATTTAATGATTGTTTCAGAATTACCAAGAAAAAGAAAAGTATTATAATGCATACACACACACGGAAACTATGAAAAACATAACCACTCTTAACTTTTAATATATCCTTGCTAGAGAAAATTAAAAATCCTCAGCCTGATTAATGGCAATTCAGTAACTAATGACTCAAAAAAATGACCCAACACCAATTTAAATACAAAATTTTGACTTGTATAAGAATAGAAATTCAATCAAGTAATGATATATATCAATTTCAAATCCAACTAACCTTCAACCTTGCATATCATGTGAATTATTTGAAACACATACATAAAAGTGTAAAAGATTGAAAGAGCGATTAAACCATTACATCTACTTAATAAATGGGTTCAGAAAGAATAAATACATTATAAATTATAAATTAGGAGTAATCAATATATATATATATATATCGTGGAGGATGTGCACTAGTTATTTGCTAAAGAATAAACAAACAACCAACACTACTCATATCAAAGTACACAAAGCATAGCTAAAAATAGTTCATATTTTTCTGGCAATAATGCATGGAGTAATACAAAAACACCGTGTTACTATTTTAAAACATGATAAAAATAGTTCAACAAATCAAACAATCAAAACATCAGCAAAAAGAAAAATCATTGAACAACGCCGTAGTTTCAATAGCAAAAAACCAATTAAACACAATAAAAACTTATCAATGTATATAGAAACAGATGATACAATCTATCTACACATGATACAAATATCAAACAAACTATTCAAAAATCAACAAATACAAAACTCATTGAATAACACTAAACCATAAACTTTTACCCATTATACAAATAGATGAACAAATCAAACAAATAATGTGAAAAACAAAAAATGCAAAAATCACTGAATAACTCTAAAGCATAAGCATTTACACATTATACAAACAGATGAACAAATCAAATAAATAATTCAAAAATCAGCAAATACAAAACTCACTAAATAATGCTAAAGCATAAACTTTTACACACTATACAAACAAATAAATGATGAGTGGTGATTTTACCACCTATTCTCACTAATATTCATGCACACTACCTTATTTTGAATGAATAAATGATGCATATTTGTGAGTAAAATACTAATATCCACTCATTACAGGCATAGAGTTGAAGAGATCAAAATATGTGGAATAGAGCTTAAAATGATAAAAAGGAAGCAAAGAAGAGTGCAGCTGAAGACCTGGACCACATTAGTCTCAATTACCGTGATTGCGATCCTCAATCCGCGGTCTTGATCAGTCAAGACGGTCAGCATAATGCGGTCGGAAAACACAACCACGGTCATGTGGCTATAGTCGTGGATAATCTTGCACGATCACGGTTTAGTGGGATTAAGCCCTAGGGCAGTTTTGTAAAATCACATAAACGAATTCCAAATCATATGTAGGCAAAAACCCTTTCTTCTTTGGGGTGTTACTTACCTTATAGCTATTTTTGATTTGAAAGCAAGAAACCCTAATTAGGTAAGTGTGTAACTAATTTGGAGGCTTAATTTCTTAGTAATTTTGTGAAGAATGAATGATTTGGATAATCCCCATGGTATATCTCTCTTTACTTTCTTCATGAGTAGCTAAGTAATTTAGTCTTGGGATTATGTTGAACTAAAGTATAATTGTATGTGGGTGTTGTTGTGTTTGCATGATTTTTAATTGTTGAATATGGATTCCACCATTGCTTGAGGTAATGATTTGAAATTTTATGGGTGAAAACCCCAAATCTCTAAATGGGTTTGATGGATGAAAACCCCAAACTCTAAAAATCCTTTGTCATCATTGAAAGAGGGATGAAGGTGAACTTGAGGTAAGCCATCATATCCTTAAAAGAGGGTTATAGGGGGACAAAGTAATGGTAGATAATTAAGTCTATGTTTACTACCTTTTGCAATCTTAGAAATAAGTGTGATTAGAGTGTAAGCCATGTCAAGAGCATCATCCTAGAAATAGGAATGCTTGATTGAGGTTTAGTGTGATTACAAATTGAAAACTCGTTAGGTGCTCAAAAAAATCAATGAGTGAAATCGTTGTAGTTTTATTGAAAGGTTGACTACAATGACTTTCGACCTAGCCTATTCTTTGATCAACAACTAAACTTCATGCTAAACCATCATTAACCACACACTTTACCTTTAGGTAGACATGATCCCAAGACCCTTTCTATTCTTAATTTTAAATCAAAAGTGTTATATCCGTGCATTGTTAGTTGACTAACTATCCCCAAATCAAATCCCCCTATTTTATTTTACATGTATTATTTATTATCATTTCGGGTAAACATGAAGTAACTAGAACACCCATAAGATTTGAACGGGTAAACTTGTAGTAACCAGAACACCCATAAGATTTGAAGCCTATAATTTGCTCCTTGTGGATTCGACCCGAACTCTAGTTAGGTTGTTTGACAATGACTGTGTCACCCCTTAATCATGGGAGTGAGTTGAGCGTCATCAATGAACAAATCAAACAAACAATGCAAAAATAATAGAAGATAAAATGTTATTGGTATGTGGTATTCAACAATTTCATAGGTGATTATTGTTTATAGATTCATTAAATCATAAGAGTTAGGTAGAAGAGACTTCAAGAGGCATATTGTTTTATTAGAGAATGTAAATAGATAGAGGTTTTCTTGTAACTCATGAGATAAAGTTATTAGATGTAATAAATATAATTGACTTTTTTTAGTTATAAGCAAATTGATTAAAGAAAAGAATGATGGAAAATTTTTTAAAAAAATGAGAAAAAAGATAAATTAGAATGGAGGTCATAGAGAGGTACCACATCACTTTTTCTATGACTCTCCTTTATACATATATATATTGATTGTTTAGCAATTTGATATTTTGCATTCAATATTTTTTAAACCATTTAGGGATAAAATAATAAAAGTATTTTTTTATATGTTCTTCAATTATGTGATGTTAAAATATTGAAATTTCTATAATATAATAAAGAAAGTCTCTTGAAACAGTTACTTTTGATCGTAATGTGTATGTTTGTGGGTTGTATGACATAATTGAAAACTTATACAATATTTGATATTGCAACAGGGAGACCAAGAGACTTTGGTATAGACGGGATGCAATATTTGTTTAAATTTTTTTTGTTGTATTCAATAATCTATTGTTTCAATCAAAATCTTTCATCATAAGTTTTTGATGTTTGATGCGATGTTTTACTCCATTCATATTCAAGTATTTTTATTGAAAAATTAAGTTTTGTAATATGCAAAAAGTTTAAAATCGAGACATACATATATGAATTGTGATGCTTCAGATTATCTTGTTTAACAATTTGATATTTTGCATTGAATATTTATTTTTTGATTATGTAAAACCATTTAGAGAGAAAATAATAATAGTTTTTTGTTATGTTTAGTTTCTATAATATGATGATGAAAGTCACATGAAGTAGTAACTTTTTAAGTAATAGTGTATGATTTTGGGATGCATGACATAATGACTAATTATATTATTTTTTTTGTTGCAACGGGGAGACCAAAAGACTTTGGTATAGATGAAATTATGTATGATGCAACTACCAACTATAAAGGGTTTAGTTGAAGCAATTGCAGTTCAGTTGAGGATAGATACAACTTCAAATCACTTTGAAATAAAGTACATAATCAGTGATAGATATCTGTCAATGGTCATACACAATGATCCAAGTGTGAAGGTCTATCTAAATAAAAAAAAGACAGTGATTGATTTCTTGTATAAATCCATTGTACGTAATAACTAAGGATATATCGATTGAGCCAATAGATCCAAATGATGGAGAAACTGTTTGTTTTAAAGATCAACGATTTAATAAAAGAAATAAGAGATTTTGATACCAATCACTACTCTCGTTCACTAATTATGTCTGCCAATGCAGATGAAAATTGTTTATCATTTATATATGGTATTGTTGTTTTTGCAATCAAAGTGTTTTACTAGCATTAATATACATGTTCATGTTGCTTTTTTATAATTTTCAATACTTTGTTTATAAATTTCATAGTGTTGTTTTGCTCTTTCATTGTAATGATAAACTTGTAGTTTACGATAGATTAACTACTCTAAGATGGAAAATGATCTAAATAATGTATAAAAAGTGATGGCTAATGATATATATAACCAGTACATTATTATAAGTATAATTGAATATAGTAAAAGGTAAAATATGTATGCAAATTCAACACAAAGTATGTTTCGATTTATTGTATGCAATTTTCATGATAAAACATCTATTATGTGTTAATGAAACTTGTATCAAAAAATTAATCTGCAAATTTATTAATGCGGCAAAATGAATATACAAGAGTAACAAACATAGACAATAATTAACAACTTAAAATGATGTTTTGAATATAAAATATCCAGTGATAAAATATCCTATTTGGAGCAGAATCAAATTTTTATTTTTCAGACATGACTCAAGAAAAAAAATAATACTAAATTGAAGAAAATTTAAATCTGAATGAAGGAATAAATGTTGGGAAACCCAATTTCATATGCTTGAATATGAAAAGAATAGAAAAAAAGAGAAGAAAAATAATTTATGAAAAAAGAAGATAAATTAATGATTGAAAAAAACTTTTATTAGCAAAGTTAAATTGAAAATCCTGTAAACATTGGACTACTAAGTTAATTAATAAATTTTAAAAAAGTTAAATATCATGTATAAATTTTAAGAAAATATCTTTACCATATTAATTTGATTCCTTAATTTGAGAACAAATTTTGAAACTTAATTAAAAAATAAAAAAAGAGATAATTATTGATACCAACAATAACACTTTCCATAATTATCAAAAGATTTAATGAAGAGTGATAACTATTAAAAACTATAAATAAGGATGTAATTTGAATATAAATATGAAAAAAAACATTTTTTCATATTTTAAAAAAATATTTTTTTAAAAGTTGCTATAAATTGTAATTATTTCTTTAGTTTAGTAATTATTGAATAATGTTGCTATAACTTGCAATAAATAACCTAATAAGTTTATTTAGAATAATTTTCACTTGTTGTATAAACATGTATAAACAATCCAAGGATGCTAGAAGATGTATAGGCTTTACTGACAAAATTCGTACTTAGTTCTGGATTCTGAGGCTTAGGTTTGCATTGGACCTGGTTGAAACTTTACAACCAAGTGCTCCTCAGGCGTATTGAAGTTTTGTTGGTATGATAATATTTATATTTTGTTGTTAAAAAAAACAAACCCATTCAGTCCTTTAAAAGAAAAAATTGAAATTGATTTGAAAAATTCACCAAAAGTAGCATAATACAAGCATACTGAGTTGTGCTTTCTTCCTTGTTGCAGTACCAACTGTATTTATAGAATTAGGCTTAAAAGGAAAAACATATTATTTATAGATTTAGAGCCTACATGCGATTGTTGTTAGAAAAATGCTTATTTGAGAAACACTTTTATAAAATAGTTTTTCAGAAAATTGCTTTTAAAAAATAAGCGTTATGTATTTGATAAATTCATTTGAAAAATGGTTTTTGATAAAAAGATTGTGTTTGAATAATCTTTTTCAAAAAGTGATTTTGAGGAGGATAGTGTCTATTTCGGAGAAACATTTTGGATTTATGCCCGGGCGCTCGACGACAGAGGCAATTTATCTGGTACAGAGACTGGTGGAGCAGTATAGGGAAAGAAAAAAGGACCTTCATATGGTGTTTATTGACTTGGAGAAGACATACGACAAAGTCCCTAGGGAGGTACTTTGGAGATGCTTGGAGATGAATGGGGTCCCGGTGGCGTACATCAGATCGATTAAGGACATGTATGAGGGAGCAAAGACTCAGGTGAAGACGGCGGGAGGAGATTCAGAGCATTTTTCAATTTTAACGGGGTTTCATCAAGGATCGACTCTTAGCCCATTTTTGTTTGCAGTGGTGATGGATGTGTTGACACGGCGTATTCAAGGTGAGGTGCCTTGGTGTATGCTTTTTGCAGATGATGTAGTTTTGATTGATGAGACGTGGAGGGGTATGAATGATAAATTGGAGGTTTGGAGACAAACCCTTGAGTCTAAAGGGTTTGGGTTGAGTAGGAGTAAGATTGAGTATATGGAATACAAGTTTAATGACTTGAGGTAAGAGAACGATGGGGTAGTGAGGTTGGGTTCCCAGGTTATTTGTAGGAGGGATAATTTTAAGTATCTTGAGTCGATGATTCAGGGGAATGGTGAGATTGATGAGGATATCTCCCATTGTATTGGGGTAGGATGGATTAAGTAGAGGCTCGCCTCGAGAATGTTGCATGATAAGAAGGTGCAACCCAAACTGAAAGACAAGTTCTATAGAGTGGCAGTCCGGCCGCCCATGTTGTACAGAGCGGAGTGTTGGCCACTCAAGAACTCTCATGTTCAAAAATTAAAGGTGACAGAAATGCGGATGTTGTGTTGGATGTGTGGGATTACTATGGGTGATAGGTTTAGAAATGAGATTGTCCATGAGAAGTTTGAAGTTTCTTTGGTGGGGAACAAGATGCGGAAAGTTCGACTGATATGGTTTGGGCATATGATAAGTAAGGGTATGGATGCCCCAGTTAGTAGGTATGAGAACTAGCTTTTGATGGTTTCAGACGGGGTAGGGGTAGACCAAATAAATATTGGAGAGAGGTGATTAGATATGACATGGAGCAGTTACAGCTTATCGAGGACATGACCCTAGATAGGAAAGTGTGGAGGACGTGAATTAGAATAGAAGGCTAGTGAATATGGGAGGTTTGAGGTGGGGGGTTTGAGGGTGGGGGTGTATTTGGTACGTTACTGTAGGGAATTATTGTGTAGGTGTCTTAGTTCTGTTGTGCCATCTTGGTTCATGCTTTTATTATAAATTTGTTTATTATTCTTTGTCTTGAGCTGGGGGTCTATTGAAAACAACCTTACTACTTCTCCAGAGGTAGTGGTATGGACTGCGTACATCTTACCCTCCTCAGGTCCTACTGTGTGGGAATACACTGGTTTTGTTGTTTTTGTTGTTAGTATAATATTTTTAATTTTTTATTTAGAATTAAATATTTGAGAGAAAAGCTTATAAGAGCTGTCAAAATATCATTTGATCTTGAAACATGATTCATCTATTATTTCTTATTAGTAATAATAGAAAAGAAAGAGTTATGTATTCTTCGATCATTATCATCAATAATATTTTTAATTTTATTTAAAGAAAATAAATAAAGAATAAAATAATAACATACAAAAAAAAAATGAAATAAAGAATTATGAAGTATAAAATTCTAAAATCAAATATCTATGTATGTATGTATGTATGTATAGTGTGTGTGTTATGTATAAGTGATAGGGATATTATTATCATGAAAAAAATAATCTTTTGCTTCTACTTTTTTTGAAAAATAGAAACTTTCTGTTTCTTCCTAGAAGAAGAAAAACTGCCCCTGCTTCTTTTTAAAAATACTTTTGCAAGTTTACCAAATTCTCTTCTTTACAAAAAAAGTGTTTTTTTAGATTTTTTTTTTTATATAAAAAAGTAATTCCAAACAGGCTATTATATGGAATGCATCTCTCAAAATAATATGTTGACTATTATGTTCAAGCATAGAAAAGTTAACCAAAGTGTTGGTTGTCTTTATTGTTACAAATAAAATTCTTACTATAGAAAAATAATCATTGGATGAGTTCACATTGAAAACATTGAGATCTATACCTAATTATTATTTGTTCTAGGTGTGTCAATTCTACAACTCAAGAAGTTACCTTATAAAATTTATATCATATCAATTTTTTAGTTATTTTATTTTATATAATCAAAATTAGACTTTTTAAAACTATTCCATCATCTCGCTTTTTCTTCGGTATTGGTATGGTTTGGTTAATTTTTGAAAAAAGTATAAAAAGTAGAATACACTATCATTTATTCTTGTGTATGACTTTGACAAACTCTAGACATTTTTATTATTTAAAAGGTGGTGAATAAATAATAAAGGTTTATCTCATTATTTTACAGTAGTATAAAACAATAGACAAAAATATAATTTAGATCACGTAAGCAGAAAGAAATCAATCAACATGAAACTCAAGAACCTAGTCTACTAAAATTAATTATTTAATAAGATAAATTTAAGTCATAAAAAACAGAATATCTAATAACTTGTAGCTAGCTTACTAGCCAAGGTCGTTGAAATATCTTGTAGCTTACTAGCTACTACTCGAGAGTTGAAACACTATAATTAATTTAGTTTTGATCGAATAGGATAAAAAATTTCGGCATTCAGACTTTGACTGTTAAGTATGTAAGTGTCGCTTGTAGTCTCTTCCATCACCCTTGATCTAAAGCAAAAAGTTAAATATTCTATAAGTATAGACACATAAAATTTATTGGATCAAATTCATATAAAATTTGAATTTGATCCATATTTTCTTTGGTCTAAAATTATTTTGGGCTTTAAGACATAATAATCCCATTTTATTGCTCATCAAGGTCCATCTCACCTTGAAGCCTAAACTTACGTCACGTGTTAAGTGACGCGGCATTCCAATCAAATTAAAGACCAACAAGACGAAACCATACATTCAAAATATATGGCAAGCCAAGTCAAGTTCAATAGCCAATGAAACATCACCAAGTGTCCCAAATAACATATTTCTGGTCAATCACAAGCAACCTTATCACACAACATTTTGCAATAAGCTTGATAACTGGATGGACCAATCAAATAAGGTAGAAAAGGTTATTTAAACTTAAACTACCTACCCTCCACAACTATAAATAAGAGCGTTACATAATTTTTTGAGGTTATTCTGCAAGCATTGAGGAAAGCTTCTGCATTGACTTCACAACTCTTTAAATAATTGTCTAATTAAGTTTTGCCTGGAGATCAACTCGATAAGACGAAGTGTTGTCCGATAATTTTTGGAGATCTAAACGCATTTCTAGGAGGTTCACATCATCCAAAAGTTTGAGAATTACGCTAAAAAAGATCCTCAAATCACAAAAAAGCTTACGAGAGAAGAATCAAGAGAATAACAGAAGTATACACACAAAATTTATTTAAATAAAATTATTCTTTTTTAATTTATCTTTGCTTGCAGTTAATTTTTAGTACTACGAAAATTTATTACAAAGAAATTTTGACACCCTTAGTGGGACTGTTTCTGTTCTTCATCTCTTCCTCCTGCAAATAAAATCCAACTACTGTTATGAACTTTGAAAGACTAATGGTGTCTCAAGCAAGAACTCTACTACTGACACATATGATGAGCTCAACTATGTTGGCCCACTCAGTCCATTCATGTTTAAGACTAGTGGTTGGGACGGATCTAAATACTTCACTTCTTTGGAGAAAGTCAAAAAAGAGCAAATCTCATAAGATGGATGAAACTACAACCCCTGGAGGAAATTTGACATCCCTACTATGTAATGAACTCTCTTATATAGACGTCAATTTTAGTGAATCTAAAGATTTAAGAATTCTCTAGTTTAAACAAAGGTCAACGCCTTGATGTTTAGCGCAACTAATATGGATAAAAAGTTTGCAATGATGGACCAAACCATTGATGTCTTGAAGAAATCCGCTGAGGATTAATATCTTCAAATCGCTCAACTTATGAACAATTTGGAGTCTTTTGACCTTGGAGAATCGAGTCACGACCCTGTTTGTCCACCTAATTTTACTCTACAAATAAGAATGTTGATGTGCCACCTGTCATGACCAAATCACAAAAAGAGAAGCAACCTACTTCAGTTGTAACTTTGTCTATTCAATAGTTACAAGACATGATAACTAACTTTACCAAGGCTAAATATGGCGGAGCAGCATAGAGTTTGTTCTATTACTCCAAGCCTTACACAAGGCGAATAGATTGTCTACCCATGCCAATGCACTATCAACCACCAAAATTGCAATAATTTGATGGTAAGGGGAACTTGAGGAACACATAGCCTACTTTTTCAAAACTTGTAGCATCGTTGGAACACATAGCGACCTCTTGGTAAAATAGTTTGTCCATTTGTTAAAAGTGAACACACTCGACTGGTATGTCAACCTAGAGCATGATTCAATTGATAGTTGGGAGCAACTCGAGAAGAAATTTCTTAATCGATTTTACAGCACCTGATAAATCATGAGCATAATGGATTTGATTGGTACTAAGCACAGAAAGGATGAGCCTGTGAAGGATTACATCAATAGATGAAGATCGTGGAGTTTGGACTACAAAGACCACCTTTCTGAAATATCTGCTATAGAAATGTACATTCAAGTAAGGCATTGGATCTTTCTATATATACTACAAGAAATCAAACTGGGAACATTTGAGGAACTTGCTACATGAGCACATGACATGGATTTAAGCATCGTAAGTCATGAGGCATCCCCTTTTGATTTTACAAAAGAAAAAAAGGAATTCAATAAAGGTAAAACCTCAAAGATCCAGACTAAAGAACCCATGGCGGTAAAAGCAACTTCTGTGAAGGTCACGATGAAGCAAAAAGTAAAGAAGACGAAACCCCTAGTCAATATCCGAGGAAGGAAAAACATCGCCCAACTTTGAAAGAGTTGGTAGCAAAGACTTACCCATTTCTAGATCCAGATGTACCTATTATTCTTGATGAATCGATAGCTAAGAAATTCATTGATCTTTCTAAATCAAAGAGGCTCGAGGAAATCAATAAGGTTAACGATCTCAAGTACTTCAAGTTTCATCGTCTCATTGGCCACCAAACAGAAAAATGCTTTATCTTGAAGGAGAAAATCATGACACTATTAAGTGAAGGGAAAATCAACATTAATGTAGATAAAACAGTAGATGCAAATCATGCTAGTGTTTTTATCGATTGACAAAAGTGCTCTATACCACAGATTCTGCGAGACACTATCTTATTGCAATTCGGGAGCTCTAGGCCAATTGAAGTTGATGTTCCAAGAAGAACTTTTAAATGTACAATAGAGGTAGATGATAATTCTAAAGATGATAAGGATTACGGTTGGACTCTAGTTTCTCATAAGGAAAGAAGACATTAAGCAGTCCTAAGAATATGACTTCCTACGCCAAAAGTAATAGGGAATAATGTGGATCAGCTACGACCATAAAAAGGTGTTAGGTTTAATTCTAGCAAAAGTATTAATGATTTCTTATCATAGAAAGCCCAAAGACCTATCACATTGCACGAGTTCTTTAGAAAAAATTCCTTCATGATAGCCAAGTTTGGGCGACCCGTGTAGTTTCCAGTATAGAAAAACCCAAGAAAAGCAAACAAGAGCGTCATCCGACATTAGAACAAGAATACCATGTTAAGCTAGAAGTTGTACTGTGTTTTTCCATAATTTTCTTCACAGATGATGACTTGTTGCTAGGATCTAAACTGCATAACATGCCTTTATTTGTCGTAGGAGCTATTTGACAATAACATCTCAATCACATACTAATCAATAATGGTTTAACGATTAATATCATGCCAAAGATAATGCTCAAAAATCTTAGAATCTCTATTGATGAACTATCCAAACGTAATATAATAATCCAAAGGTTCAATCAAAGAGGGAAACAAGCCATGGGAAAGATTTTTGTAGTATTATCCATTGGAAACCTGAAATTAAACATTTTGATTCACGTCATAAACGCTAAGACACCTTACAACTTATTTCTTGGACTCCTTTGAATGCATGAAAATAGAGTGGTGTCATCTGCTTTGCATCAATGCATGAAGTATATGAAGAATGGTGAAGTAGTCAAAGTTGATGCAAATATCAATCCTTTCATAAAGACAGAGTCATACTTTGAAGATTAAAAATTCAACTTGGACTCTTGTAAGTTAGATATGAAGAAACCAACACCTGCCAACACAATTGGGGTCGATTCAAAAGAAAAGATAGAAGTGCAACCAGCTGCCGTTGAGATGTCTAAGGAAAAAACTGAATAAATCATTATTAAGTTCTCATCATTCTAAGGAGACATGAAAACAAAGACAAATAAGGAGCTTCTAGTCTGTCTCTATAATCCACGCGAGCATCGAAGAGAGGGACAACCCTTGTCAGAGGCATGTATTTAACAAGTTCTCCCTCCAAGGAAAGAAATAAGCCACAAAATATTTCAAGATTTAAAAGAGAATATGACTATCCCAATTGTTGATACCTAGTTTTTACCCTCCATGTCTAAGTTTAATTTTGAGTTTTTTTGGTCTTAAATAAAATTACGATATTTATTTTATCCAAATAACAAAATTTTAAAAGTATTTATCTAGGTAATTTTTTTATTTTAAGTAGCGATTACATAGTTTCGTATTTATGAGATTGTATAACTTTGCTACTTAAATAATTATTTTATGGAAAATTAAATTTTTATCAAGAGCTATCTTGAAAATTAATTTAAATGGGCAAAAGTCTTGATTTAAATATATTTCATGTTCAAAAATAATTTATTTTTAAAAAATTGTGTTTGATTTATCAAATCAAGAACTCAAAACTAAATTGGGTATTAATTTATACCCGATTATAATTTTAATTTAGCCAACTTATTAAATTTGATCATGATTGAAATCAAATTAGCCGCAATTGCAATATAATTGTCCAATTGATTTTTAACTTGGCCAAAAATTAAACAAAATGGCTAAATCCTAATCTAATTGGAGTTATTTTTTAAAATAACCCCAAAACCTTCTTTTTTTTAACCCAGAAATCCACTTCCCTCAACTAGACCAGCCTACCAGCCAATTATACTCCAGTACTGGCCTACATCCTTCTACTATCTTTTCTCCGCTTAGCCCATGTCTGATCCACCCTTCCTTTTACCCGATCTAACACCTTAGCTAGCAACAAAAATAATAACATGACATCAACATCATCAATAAACCCAACAAAATGCTACCCAGTAAACAACGACAAAATCACCAATAGCTCCAACCTGCTAATTGACCTAGAACCCCAGTGCCAACAACAATAATTTCATCAAACAACAACAATAATTTAAACACAAAATAACTTCAAACTGCGAATTCGACCCGACCTGTGCAGCTCAGCACAACAACGCTATACTCAATCCATTGGAATTTTTAAAATTTAAAAATTAAATCTGTAATACATAGAGGATTTTACCTTGAAATTATCTATCCCTCATCGCCAATTCATGATGAGTTTAGGATTATAAACCCCTCCCATTCACTCTTCAAAGGGAGGAAGAAAAAAGATTAATTTGGCAGAGAACCCCCAATTGAAAGGAATTTTGCTAAATTAAAATTCCTATGCTAAATCCTAGTAAGACCATTTGGTTTAGGATTTCGGTTAAGGAATCTTATTCGTAGTTTCGTTGGTGGTGTAAAGAGAATTTGATAAGTTCGTTGTTCAATTTTGTTGCCCCAAAAAAGGTAAACGCCCCTTCCTTGTTAAATTTCAGTTACCATTGAGTTATTTCTTTGTGTTAGAAACATGATTTTTTCGTCTATTTTAGTGTAAGGTGGAATTGTTTGCTGTAGAAGGTCTTGAAGGCCATAGGATTTTGTGATATGATATTTTAGTTGCTTTTTTCTTCCATAATTTTCGTTGTATTTTCGTTTAAACGTCATTTATTTTTCTTGGAACATTGTTTTATGTAGCATGATCATTTCTCTAGTGTTAAAAGTTTTCTTTTTTTGAGATTTAGTTTGTTTCTTTTTATTAGCTAGATGTTTACTTGTTGTTTCAAGGATAAAGTATTTATCTTCATTCAAGTCATTGTTATAGGCAGAGCACTGTTTATAGTGATTTGATCTAGTTATTTTTGGCTGAAAGTCTCTTGCCTCGCACTGTTTGAGTTCTATATTATGAGTGAATAATTTGAGGATAGTTGATCTCTAGAGAAAGCCTTTAGCATATTAGCTAGGTTTTACCTAAATGTGCTCCTGAACTCAATTCTTCACATCTTACTTAAGATTTCTCAGTTGTAATTGCAGAATTTACCTATAAGAAAACTCTCTCAGTTTTAATTTTTTTTCTGGTGTTACGATTCATCTATTTGATTTAGTATGATCAAGATGCGCGTGTTGGCTTCGTCCCGTTGTTGCAAATGAAATTTTAGTTTTAAATTACTCTATGCTTCCTTATTCCATTAGAATCGTGGCAAATTTTTTATTTTGCTCCATTTATGTGTTTCTTTTAGTATGATAAAATGTCTAAATTTGTCAAATCAAGCATACGTGAGTACTGCTTTAGTTCCTTTACCCTAAAGTTCAGTGAATGGGAATTGCAAATATGTCATTTTGGGGCATAGATTGCATTTTGAAATATTTTACTTGTTCTTTACTTTTAATTCGAGTTAATGATAATTTGTCATTTTGCTCTTTTTGGTCACCTTTTCTCCTCTATGTTATCTATTGGATTGTCAACTTGTGTAAGTTGGTCGCATAACTTTCCTATTTTTGTTTTAGTTGCATAGTGCAGTCATAAAGTTACTCAGTGGCAATGATAAAATCCAGAGATTTTCCCTACTTTTTTCAGTAAAAATTAATTTGTGTATGCCAAGCATGCATCCTTAATGATCCTTTGTGCACGTTTCCTTTTCAATTCACTTTGGCAAAGCAAGCATTCCTAGAATACATGCACTTTGATTTAAGTATCAAAACATCACTCCCCTTTTCCCTTTTTTTTAATTACGTGCATCAGAATATATGCCTGTGATGCTCTAAAGTTCCTTTGTTCATGAAAAGTCAATTAAATAAATTTGGTGTGTTAATTTGTAGTAGTCAAATGCATGAGCCGAAAACTAATTCTTATCTCTTCTTTGTTCACATATGAAACAAATTCGAGTCCAAATAGACTCCCTGCATTGTCATAGGTTAAGCCCCAAATTCTTGAACCGAGATCCCATGCCAAAGTCCCCAAAACGGGACTGATTTGTGACAATATAGCGAATATACAGATTGAAACAGTTGATATACAACAATATACAACAGTAAATAAAGGCAAGGAAGTGAAGATACCAACTTTATACACTGATATACAGTGTGTATAAAGAAAACACAATAAATGATATACAGTTAGTATACAGCTGATATACATAGCGGAAATTGAACCAAAGTCCATGATTTAGGCCCAAAAGGCTGTCCAGATTTGAATGGGCTAAAAAGGGGCACAAATCTCAATTTCTGTTTATTTATTTTCTTGTAACTGATACTTGCTCATTTATTTATAGTTTAATTTAATCTAGATGAATCCTTGGGGGCAAATTATATTGTATCGTTTATGTTGGTTGTTTAATTTTTTATTCCTTTATTTTAAGAAAATTTAATCTCAAAGAATAACTTGAAGATTTATTTATATCCTTTCATAGTTACTATCGACTCTAAATTCACATTTAAGAAGTTGGGTTAATTCTTTAGCTTGAAGTCTTAATTTGGATAAAATTGTTAACATTAAAATTATATTGGAACTTCGACATTTGGTTTATTTCATTATTTTGAAATAACATGAATGGACAATTTTTAATGAATTTTATTCATTTTTATATGAGATTTTTGAATAAATTCATGACTTTATAAAATAACTTCTAGATTTTGACAACTTCAAAAATTTTCAAAATTAGTCAAATAAGTTTAATCTATCGGTAACCACACTTTGAGAATTTTTTAAAGTACCTAACATTTTCTTTCGAATTTACTTGAATTCTTACCTAAACTCTAGTTATTTTTTTTAAAAAGGTTTTCTTTCAAAACCACTTTTTAAAATGGTTTCTTAATTTTCCTAAAATTAAGTAACGACTCTAAATTATTTTTTAATTAAAACAAATAGGAATTCTTATCTTTTATTTTTTGCCACGAATTTATGAAATATTTTTGACTTTTTGAAAATGGATCATAACAACATGACGACTCTGCTGAGGATTCATCTAGGTTCTAACCATAAGAATTTCATGTATTTGGATAATGTTTGTATTAATTGTTACTTTTGCAAATATGTGTTTAAATTTTAGCAGTTATTAACTGTTGCATCCATGACGTACTTTCTCATTTTTATTATTAAATTATTTTGGTGTTTGGCGAATGTCCCGGCCCCTATTGTTCAATTTCAAACCAATTATAGGGAATACGACAGTTTATTTGTATGTTCGGTGTCCGCTGACTGTATGTATTTTCAAACCCAAGTTGTCCACTTGGGAACCTGATCGAAGCTCACTCTAGATACCTAGGATAGAGTAAAATCAAAATCTATTTTAGGCATGAGCCTAGGACGACCCAATACTTGAGGAGGTATTGGAACCATTAGAAACCTACCTTACATCTATTGACCACGAGTCATAATAGAAGATCATCCCTTATGTGTTAAAATGAAGGATATAATGTGGATTGTACGGACCATTATCCCTTGAGTTTGAGGGTTTTATTTAGATAGTTTATTTCATCAAAAGAAGATCTTCATTGGAATGATATTTATACATTTCAAGAAGTTCAAAATCGAAGGACTCCCTATAAGGTTTAGTTTAGATTTGTTCCCCTGCGTGAGACTGATATCATGTATTTCCCCTTTTTCTTATTTTGTATGCCCATTTGATTTATTCATGAAGTTTGTATAATATTTCGAGGACAATGGGGCACCTTACAATCGACATGTATATCCTTCAAATGTTAGGCTTACCTTTGGCTTGAAAGGGCCAATCTATGCTAGGATGCATTAAAAATAATTTATGTGCTAAAATATTTTATTATTGTGCTTTGTCTATATTTGCTTGATTTGTCTCATATATTACTTTGGTCGATTATTACAATTCATGAACTAACATTTTTACCTTTTGTATTTTTTCTTTCCTTTAAGAGAGAGGCTGATTTGTATTGGTAATCAAACTTGACCACTTCATAAAGACTAAAAGCAAGTAACCATTGCCATAATGTAATGACTTTTCAGGTCATTTTCTATATTTATGTTTATATTTACCATTTGAGCTTCTCCACAGCTGCCCCAAGTTATTTATGACTTTCTGGGACCAATGATTCAATTACCGGGCACTTCATTTATTTTTTAGAGCCAATTCCCTTTTTAGAAGTCTTCATTGGTTCTAAATGCCCCCCGAGCAAAAACATCAATGAAACAATCTCAAATACAAATTTTGACTATGCCAGCAGATTTGAAATATCGACTTTAGTGTATGTATACCTTTGGTTCGGGTCCCAATGCACCCAAACTCATTTCAACCTATTGGTCAGAAAGTTGAAAATTGAAAAGAATGGATGTGGGACCCACATTTGGTTGAAATGATCTCAGATTGAAAATCCGACTTTGCCATTATGTTTGAAACACCAATTTTAGGCTAGGTAAACCCTTGGCTCAGGTCCTGGACTTCTTTTGGGCTATTGAGCGGATTTTATAAAAAAGTGATGAAACTATAGGTGTGGGCCCCACATTTTTCCTAAATGATTTCCGATGAAATTTTTTATGATTCCAATGGATTTGAAATGTGTTTTACACTCAAAATTCACTATTAGATCATGTTCTTTAGATTCCAAATGAGTTTCAAGGGTCAAAAACATATTTTTGAGTTTGTTGTCATCTGGTGCAACCGCTATCACAAGCAATAGTGTGTGATCGTGAGTAGAGCGATCGCGGCCTGTAGGACCACAATTGCGATATCTGAGTACCTATAGGGGCTATATAAAGGACCCAAGATGCGTTTGGGATATTTCCCCTTCACCATTTAGACCTAGAAACCCCAAAATGAGTGTAATAACTTATAATTGGTCATGGGGGTAACTTGGGAGCTTAATTATCATCTTGTATCATGATTATCTTCAAGATTAAGGTAAGAATTTCTTGAATTCATGCTTGAATTACTTAGTTTGTACCTAAAACCTCAATTTAGTTTAGGGCTTGAATTTAGCCAAAGTATGCTTAGTTTTTACCCATTCTTTGAGGGTTATGATTCCTTATTCATGTGTGAACATTGGGTTGGTCTCAAAAATTTATTTTCCATTTGTGAGACCCACTTGGGGTTTTGGTGTCCTTTTTGAACTTGAAGCACAATAGTGCAATATGAGTATCATTAGGATTGTATTGATGAGTAGATTATGGTTTTAATAGTGTGATAATATTTTGAGAATTGTAAATTGAAGAAGAGCATGTGGTGCATCAAAAGATGTTTTACAGTTTGGCCTTGAGGTAGGCTTCTGTCTACTTTTCTTCATATATGACTTGTGATATATGTTGCGTGTGAATATGAATGTTAGGATTGATTATGAGTAGGATAACTTGGCCTTGATATATCAATGTTTGGGGATTAGATGAAGGTTTTGGACCCGTATAATGGCATGTTTATAACCCTTTTGTATCCTATCACCTTTCCTCTTTAGTTTAGATTAGTTATAGCATAAATATGATATAATTCTGTGTTTGGAATATGGTTTTAGCTTTTGAAAAATGATTTGTATAGTTAGCCTTATTGGGCTAGTGTGGTAGTCTTGAAATCGTAAGTTGGGTAGAGTTGACTTGAGTACTCTTGTTTTTAGTCAAAGTTGCTATCTTAGGCTTGAATATGTCTTACTAGACATCTATAAGATGAACTAGATACTTTATCCAAGTTTAGGGCATAGTATGCCTAATTATGGAAATTATGGATTAAAAGTGGAATCGTTCGACCCACTTAGGCCTAAGATTATTTTAAGTCTTGTGGACGTAGTGAGGATATTAGGCATAGATGAGGTTAGAAAACCTTAAAATAAGGTTACTTCATAACTAGGTAGCTTGTTTGATATTCCCAGATTATGACTTTTGAGTTATGGTTATGATACTCCTTGTGGAAGTGATATTGGGCATTTAGAGATGATATTCCTCCTAGATACATTATGTGTCCTATAGAGATGCTATTTTCTCTTAGACTTGATGATTAGCCTATAGATATACTATTTTCTCTTAGGCTTGATGATTGGCCTATAGAGTTGCTATTTCCTTTAGTCATGATTTTTGGACCTATAAAGACAATGTTCCTCTTAGATATGTAAATTAGCCTAGAGAAGTGATATTCCTCGTAGTCATAATGTATGAACTATTAATATAAGATATCCTTTAGACTATTACATGTTTGTATTTATTATGCCTCCTAGATGTGAGATGTCTCTTGAGTGAGAGATGATTACATGTATATATATATTATACCTTCTAGATGTAAGATGCCTCTTGTGTGAGAGATGATTACATGTCTATCTCTATTATGCCTCCAAGATATGAGATGCCTCTTGTGTGAGAGATAATTACTTGCTTATTGATATTATGCCTCTTATATGTGAGATGCCTCCTATATGTAAGATGATTAGAGATATGCTACGACTTATAAATATGATTATTGATATGAGTCCCGGATATGTGTATGGGCCTAAGACCATGATTATGATGTTGTGATTAATTTGGATAAATTAATGGGCCAAGGGACGTGTTATGATATTGATTGAATAACCGAGAATTGTTTATCATTATAAATGATGTGATTATAATTTATATATATATATATGTTTGTATACACATCTCTCCAGTATAGGACGGAGGAAGATGTGGTATGATGCTTATTATTCCACTGATTGAATACTGGTGATGGCATGCATAGATTTGATTCATTTATGATTATTTACCATTATAAATAATGTGATTATAGCTTAAATATGTGATTATAGCTTAAATATTATCTTATGACTGCTCTTCTTGTTAGATGGTTAAGCTATATGGTAACTAGTTGTCTAATAGGGGACTATAACACTTGATGGCTAGGAATATAATGTATTAGTTAATGAATCTTTCTTAGTTGAAACAAGGTAGCTAACGATGGTTAGTCAATGAATGGTGTCAGTTAATAAAAGATGGTTAGGTGACAAGTAAGGAGGTGTTGCCTATTAATAATTAATAGATATAGTATGATTGGTTGATAATAGTGAATGGTGGATAAATGGCAGTTATAGTCTAGTGATGAACCTTAAGTAGATGTTAGATATCGACTATTTAATAAATAGTGGTTAGTTGATATCCCGTGAGTAAGGATAATGTTTAGGCTAATAACTAGAGGTTATGTGATGACTAGTGAACTAGTGATTCTATTATAATAAGTGTTGGTTAACTAATAACGAGTAGTTGGGAAATATTGACTAGATAGATATTCTATGGTGATATGTCTATGTCTATGAGTATTTTAGTATATCTTATTCGGTTATGGTAGACGCCATTATGACCTGAGGAAATCGGTTTGTGACAAATCATCAATCAAGAAGAAGAATGAGGTTTCCTCAAAGGCGCACTTTTGTCGTTCTTCTATCTTGCATCTTGAAGTTACTGATTTATTTTCTTATAGTTGTACTTTGTCATTTTATTTCTTTGTCATTTTATTTCCTGGTAATTGCACTTGATGGTTTGATTTCCTTGTAACTGTGCCTTTTAGTTGCACAAACTACGTTTGACCTGAATTCCTAAGAATGGGATATGTAGGCAGCCTGTATCGGCTTCGGTCAATCCCTCAGTAAATGTATCTTTCTATTTTTGAAACTTTATTTGATATAATTCTTACCTCAATGGGATACGTGGGCACCACACTAGTTCAGTCATATTTCCCATAAGATTTTCATAGAAACTAGGGCAAAGTTTTTGAGAGGATCTCAAAATTTTATTAAGAAGATCTTTTTTCAAGTTATGTGAAGATGCCATTCAACTGGGACAAAATTTTTGAGAAGATCTAAAAAAATTCCATACTAAATGATGTCATAAGTTATAAGGAAGTTCGAGAGTTTCTATGTTATAAACTGGGAAAGAAATTTTGAGGAAGATCCTCAAAAGTTCTATAAAACTATGATTCAGGATAAAAAATCTTACAAATTGATGATCAACAAGGAGTATCAAGAGAGAAAGGCCATACCAACACAATCAGTCTTTCAAAACTAAGAATTTTTCTTTGGATGCAGGAATAGTGAAGTCACAACGTTTACAATGTTAAGCTTGATAAAAGGCATCACCAGGTCAACCGTGGCCTTGCCATAATAATCCAAAAAAATTCTTTTCTCCTTTTTTCTCTTGATTTATATTTCTATTACTTTGTTATGATCTCTAACACTTTCTCTGATTTTGTAGGGAAATGATCGAGCATAACGATTAAGATATGTGGATATAATTCAAAACACTATCTCCAAATCATCATAAGTCAAAAGACTTTATCTTTAAACTCACTTTGATTACACTCTTGACTTAGTTACAATAAATTTTTGTATTATTATGAGTGTTGTTTGATTTATGCAAGTGACATTATGCAAGACCGCTTCTAAGAACTAGGACAAATCAATCCTCTGAAATTTTAATTATTTAAAGGATGGAGTTCAACAAATTAACTTCTATCTTTTCTTATATGATTGTCAGCCCATTCACGGTGACACATCTTACTATATTTGGGTCATCCACCCTTTGAAGAGAACATACCGAATCATCATTTCATTCTAGGTGACACATCTTATTATATGTGGGTCACCTACCTTTTCAAAAGGACATATCTTATTTGGGGTTTCCACTCTTTAAGAGGATGCATTACACTATCACTTTGTTTGAGTGTCATATTCTTATGTTATGGATCATCACCTCATTTAGTGTGACATGTTATTATGTTATGGATCGTGACCTCTTTTAAAGTGACGTGCTATTGTGTTATGGATTGTCACCTCTTTCAAAGTGACATGTTATTATGTTATGGATCGTCACCTCTATTAGAGTGACATATTATTATATTATGGATCATCACTGTGACATGTTATTATAATATGGACTGTCACTACCTTCAGAGTGAGATGTTATTATGTTATGGATTGCCACCTCCTTCAGAATAACATGGTATTATGTTATGGACCATCACCCCCTTTAGAGTAACATATTATTATGTTATGGATCGTCACCTCCTTAAGAGTGACATATTATTATGTTATGGATCGTCACCTCCTTAAGAGTGACATTTTATTATGTTATGGGCCATCACCTCCTTCACAGTGACATTTCATTATGTTATGGGTCGTCACCTCCTTCAAAGTGACATGTTATTATGCTATGGACCATCATCTCCTTCAGAGTGAAATATTATTATATTATGGGCCATCACCTCTGTAACACCCCGAGACTGCACCCTGGGCATCACACAATGCTTACGACCCAAAAGGACTACAAGCTAACTACAAGCTAACCCATGACTGGTATCTGCTGTGAGCACTGAATATAATACTGAAATATATATATGCGAAAGAAATCTGAAAATGCCATAAGGTTTGTAAAATACTAAAATAATAATAACTGAATATAACTGATAATAACATCTAAAAACTGAATAACTATCTATGCTAGTCTGAGAGACTCAAACTGTCTGAATATGGAGCTGATGGGACAAACCCCCACCTAACTCTAACTGAAATAACTATTGAACTGCTGAAATATTGTAATAAATAAAATTTGTCCTCGAAATATGAGGACTCACCACTATAATTGTTGTTGATAGCCTAAACTGCTAAATACGGTCAGGAACTTGAGTGTTCAAACCTATGATATATAACATCATAGCACAAAGAAAGAGTATGCGTCAGTACGTGGAATATACTGGTATGATAAGTGAGGTAAGGCTGATATACATGGGTTCATATGCATGAGCTGATAACTAATTAAATGGACATCATGAAGTAACTGAATGAGAGTACATGTAAAACTATAACTACTGAACATACTGAACATACTATACTGCGCATACAGATATACATTGTGTATATGAGATTATACTGAAACTGTGTGTTGTCATCTAATGGTTGAGTAACTAATAACTAATATCCATGGTTCTGTAGAACTGTATGAGTTCTTTACTGAATACTGATACTGAAACTGTAACTGTGGGTGTGTTCATCTAATCGACATACCCTGATATAGACTGATTTGGGGTCCAACCTATGACCCCAGTTGGAAGGGTTCTAGAACCTTGCCACGGGATACTAACAATGCTGGGTCAACCCTAATCTAGCAGGAAGACTCATGAAGTATATATATGATTGCGTCAACCCTAGTCTGGCAGAGGACGTCTTACCCTACGCTGGCTATGTAGTTCTATAATGTAGGAACTGCTACTAAGGGTCAAACCCTCTACTAGAAGAAATGCCCCCATCCCTAGGTTTGTTCGGTGCTGAATCCTACTCCCAACTAAATCGACATTGAACTGATTACTAGACTGTACTAGGCTTGACTGAACTGACACAGATCGTATTGACTGACTGTACTGGACTGAGTCTACTAAGTTCTGTTAACTGGCTGGTACTACTGTTATTGACCTTTATCGGGACTAGTCTATAACTACTGCAACTAAGTAAACAACTGGATTTCATGTAATCAATACCCCCAGGACTCGACAGCATAATAAATAAAACATAGGAAATCTTGAAAGCATAGCTATAGTCAATTGTCCACAATTCAATCACTGAGACATTTTATCAAACACTTGGAGGTCATGAACTTGTATATGAATGAGAACACGTGCTAACATGTCATGATTAAACTATTTATTTCACATGGATATTCTATCAAACACCTGGGGAGCATAATTAATGTACATGATAATGAACAACACATAAGCATCATGACTACAACTTAAACTTGCAATTTTAAGGGTTTTGGCATGAGAGTTACATCAATCAACATACATGTTATCTTATGTTCATGAAACTTACAATTAAATCTTGAATTGAAAACCTATACAACAACACAAACATGAATACAACCCAATTTGCACATGTAAATCATGAAACTGAAAACTTGTAGTTTTAAAAATGGTTCTTGAACTCTAAGGATGGAAGGAAACCCAAGGATGAACATCTCACATTCCTGAGTAACGGAATTTATGAAGATTGTTGGGGATTTTTTGAAACTTGATCTTGAGCTTGATGAACTAGGGTTTATTTTTTGAGAGGATTTTGTGAATAATAAATGTATTTTTCCCTATACGGGGTTTAATTTTGTGTTTTAGCTGAATTGGGTGAGGGGAAGAGGAGCTAATTGCCCTTGGAACGTCAGAGTTTAATAAGAAAAATGTGCCCAGCCACACCGCAGGCGCCGCGCCACGCCGCTGTCGATACGATAGCCAACGCGACACATCAAGATCGCGTTGGCTTTCTATTTTGGTTATCCAAACATTATCCAAACGAGGTCCAAAAATTTTGAAACTCACCCAAGATGACCTATTAACATCCCTAATCATGAATTAATTTGAAAATCAAAAATCTAATATCGTAAGGATAAAAAATAAGATCATCCAATTACGAAGGCTAAAAATGATTCTAAGTCCTAACACTTAGCTGATTTTTTTTCAAGTCTAGGACCCCTTATTACAAGCTATATATGACTGAATTGAACTAGAAATTTAAAGGGTCTTTTAATATCTCCCCCTTGATAAGATTCATCGTTAAATGAGATTGACTGAACTAAGAGGAGCTGAGGAACCGTACTTACACTGACATGTTTAACTGAAGCATGACTGAATTCTGGAGACATGACACATGATGGAACTGTTTCATGAATGCATGAATGATATGAGAATGTTCTGTAGCTATAACTGAGTATAGAATATATTAAATCTAAGGTAGGTTGTTACCTTATGCTGAGTTTGAGTTTGTGGAGAAGAGGTGAGGATACTTGGTTCACATGTATTCCTCTTCTTCCTAAGTTGCTCCCTCAACGGACTGATTTCGCCAAAGAACTTTGATCAAAGGAACTTCTTTGTTTCTTAGTCTGCGAATCTGACGATCAAGGATTTTGACTGGGACTTCCATATAAGAGAGACTCTTTTGAACATCTATACTCTCTATAGGGACTACATTTGCTGGGTTACCTATGCACTTCTTTAGAAAGGAGACATGAAACACTGGGTGCACTGATGCTAAGTCTGCAGGTAACTCAAGCTCATAAGATACCTTACCAAAACGACTCAGAATCCTATAAAGACCAACATATCGGGGACTAAGCTTCCCCTTCTAACCAAATATCTTTACCCCCTTCATGGGAGAGATTTCCAAATAAGCATAATCACCAATCTCAAATTCAAGATCTTTCCTTCTCACATCTGTATAAGGTTTTTATTGGCTCTGCACTGTCTTAAGCCTCTCCCAAATTATCTGTACTTTCTCTAAGGCATCAAATACCAAGTCAAGCCCCGCTACCACGACCTCACCTACCTCAAACCAACTAATGGTTGATCTATATCTTCTCCCATAAAGATTCTCAAATAGAGCTATCTGAATACTGGAATGATAGTTATTATTATACACGAACTCTATCAAAGGTAAGTGGTCATCCCAACTACTCTTAAAGTTAATAACACACGCTCTCAACATATCTTCTAAGGTCTGAATGGTCCTTTCTACTTGACCATATGTCTGAGGGTGAAAAGCTATACTGAGGTGGACTTGGTTACGAAGACCCATTTAGAAGGCTTTCCAAAAGTGAGAAGTGGACTGCGTACCTCTATCAGAAATGATAGACAATGGGACACCGTGTAGCCTAAATAACTCTCTGATATAGAGACTGGCATAGTCTTTGGCTGAATAAGAGGTATGAACTGGCAAGAAATGGGCTGATTTGGTCATTCTGTCCACAATGACCCAAATTGAATCATGCTGATGACGAGTACGAGGCAAACCTATCATGAAATCCATGTTTACTTCCTTTCACTTCCAAGTGGGAATACTGAACTCCTGCATAGACCCACTAGTCTTCTGATGTTCAATTTTAACCTACTAACATGTTGAGCACTTATCCACAAACTCTGCAATATCTCTCTTTATCCCACTCCTCCAATAGACTTCCTATAAGTTGTGGTACATCTTAGTGGCCCCTGGATGAATAGAGTAACACGTACCATGCGTTTCATCAAGAATTCATTATCTCACGTTATCCACACCTGGCACACATAGATACCCTGGAAATGCAATATACCATCTCCTCCTTGGGAGAAAACCTCTACTTTTTTGTCTTTGACTGACTCTTTTAGCTTAACTAAACTGGAATCTCTGTCATGCTTTTCTTTCACCTCAGACACTAATGAATACTCTGAACTATTCTGCACTCATACACTAGCCTCAGCTGAATCAACCAAACGGACACCTAGTCTGGCAAGTTGATGAACTTCGTGAACTAACTTCTTCTTACCATCCTCAACGTGAGCAACACTACCCATGGACAACCTACTGAGGGAATCTGCCACTATATTGGCCTTATCGGGATGATATCGAATACTCAGTCATAGTTCTTCAATAACTCTAACCACCTTCTCTAACACAAGTTCAGGTCTTTCTGAGAAAATACATACTGTAGGCTTTTGTGGTCTGTGAACACATCAACATGCACCCTATACAAATAGTGCCTCCATATCTTCAAGGCAAATATAACAACTGCTAATTCAAGATCATGGGTAGGATAATTATTTTTATGGGGATTAATTTATCTAGAGGCATAGGCCACAACCTTATCCCTCTGCATCAAAACTCACCCCAAGCCAACTCTAGAAGCATTACAATATACTACAAATCTATCTGAACCATTGACTAAAGTCAAAACTGAGGTTGTAGTGAGTCGAGTCTTCAATTCTTGAAAATTCTTCTCACAAGATTCTAACTATTGAAATTTAACTTTCTTCTAAGTCAATCTCGACATAAAAGATGTAATAGATGAAATCCCTTCAATAAATTATCGATAATAGCCAGCCAAACCCAAGAAACTCCTGATATCTAATGAAGAGATGGGTCTGGGCTAGTTTCTCATGCTTTAGTCTTTCAAGGATTAACTCTAATTCCATCACCGGAAATAACATGACCAAGAAAAGCTACTTACCTTATCCAAAATTCACATTTACTAAATTTGGCGAACAGCTGATGGGCTCTGAGAGTTTGTAATAGTATTCTGAGATGGTCTGCTTAATCATTTTCACTACGGGAGTAAATAAGAATGTCATCAATGAAGACTATGATGAACATGTCCAAGTACAACTTGAACACATGGTTCATCAAGTCCATGAAAGCTGTTGGTGCATTGGTAAGACCAAATGACATGACTAGAAACTCGAAGTAACCATACTGGGTTCTAAAAGCTATTTTTGGAATGACACATTCATTGACTCTGAGCTGATGATATCCTGATCTAAGGTCTATCTTAGAAAAGTAATTGGCACCCTAAAGTAGGACAAAGAAGTCATCGATTCTAGGAAGTGGATACTTTTTCTTGACCGTGACTTTGTTCAACTGACGGTAGTCTATACACATTCTAAGAGAACCATCTTTCTTTCGCACGAATAGAACTAGTATACCCCATGGGGATATGATGGGCCTGATGAACCCTTTGTCTAGGAGGTCCTTTAACTATTCTTTCAAATCTTTAAGTTTAGCTGGAGTCATTCTATATAGCAGAATAGAGATGGGATGAGTATTAGGAAGAAGGTTTATTCCAAAGTTAATTTCCCTTTCGGGAGAAGCTCGGGGAGATCTTCGTGAAACATATCTAGAAATTCATTTGCGACTGATAATGATAAGATTAGAAGTCTTAAAACTAGAGTTTTTGACTCGCACAAAATGATAGACACACCCCTTGGATATCATTTTTCTAGCTCTAAGGTATGAAATAAGTTGAACCTTAAGCATTGTCGTACTACCTCTCCATTATAGGACAGGTTCATTTAGGAACTAAAAATAGACGACTCTATTTCTATAATCAACTGAGGCATAGTATGAATGGAGCCAATCCATGCAGAGAATGACGTCAAAATCTGTCATTACTAACTATACTAAGTTTGCTGAAGTAACTTTCTGAGACATCATAACTGGATAGTTCTTGTATACCCATCGGGCTATGATAGACTTACCCACTAGGGTAGATACTGAGAAAGGCTCTGTTAGGATTTCGAGACTAACTCCAAAGTTGATGGCTATATAAGTGGTTATATAAAAGTTCCTAGATCTAACAAAGCATAAACATGTAAATGGTAAAATTGTAACATACCAGTGACCACATCAGGAGAACTTTCCTGATCTTATTGGGACTGGAGTGCATAGATCCTATTTAGGAGTTGCCCACTGGTGGCACTGAAAGCAGAACCCTGCTGAGACGGGTGGCCGAACTGAGCTGAAGGACATTATGCTAACTTTGTAAACCCACCTGAGGACACTCTCTGATTCTATGACCTGTGTTACCATACCCGAAACACACATCACTATCAGCCCTAAAGACACCCTGATGATTTCTGCCATATTTCTAGCAAAGAGGATTTGTTCGAGCACTTCTAACACTACTCTGAGACTTAGAGCCTAGCGCCTTATCCTTATTACCATTTTTGAATTTAGGTATCAGATCACTGAATGATGACGGAGCTGGGACTAAAGATTTTTGGAAGAATTGAGGACGATTACTACTCTCTGACTTAGGATGAGTACAGTTGAAACTACTAATTCTAGCCCTCTTGTTCTCCCTCTCTTTATGCTTAGTCTTCTGTTCCTCAATCCGTTGAGCATGAACCATCAACCTAGCTAATTCTATCTCCTTAATCAATATTATGGTCCTACACTCCTTGACTACACTGTCAGACACACCAGACATGAATTTGCTCATCTTAGACCTGCTATCAGGTACCACATAGGGAGCATACCTGTCCAACTGAGTAAACTTAAGAGAATAATCCTTCGCTACCATGCTACCCTACTTTAATTTAATGAACTCTAAAACCTTAGCTTCCCTTAACTCAGACAGGAAGAACCTATCTAGAAAGGCAATAACGATCTCCTTCTATTCTATAGTCCTTGCATCTGCGCCCCTATCTACCTTTCACTGCATAAACTATGTATGAGCCACATCCTGCAACTGATAGGCAACTAACTCAGCACTCTCACTAGCGGTCACCCCCATAATGCCTGTTACCTTCTGTACCATGTTAAGGAATTTTTGTAGGTCCTCTTCAAACTTAGACCCTTAAAATGAAGGAGGGGTTATTCAGAAGTAATTCCTAAATTTTAGCTACAGTAGTATTGGCCACTGGGTTAGCTTGAACAACAGCTAGACGTTCATTCTGAGCTACTATAGATTGGGCTAGAATGGTGAAAAGTGCTCTAAATTCTGCGTGGGAGACATGCTCATTCAGGGGATCTTCCTGAACGGGTGAAGGTGCTTGCTGGTTTCTAGTTCTTCTTTCGTTGGTCTTTTTGGGAGGCATGTTCTATAAACAAAATGAAAAATTCAATTAGATAGAGAGTTTAACTTGAGCTCATGCTCACTCGCATGATACGAACACTAAAATAAGGGAACTTTTTCCTAAAATACCTCATAGCCTCTTGTCCATAAGTGTAGCGTGCTACACACCCATGCACAAGACTCTACTTAATGTAGCTTTCAGACTCCCTAGGACTCTTTAGAACCTTAGGCTCTGATACCAAGTTTGTAACGCTCCGAGACTACACCCTGGGCGTCATAGTGCTTACGATCTCGAAGGACGACAAACTAACCCATGACTGGTCCCTACTATGAACACTAAATATAATACTGAAATATAAATACATAGAAGAAATCTAAAAATGCCATAAGGTTCTCAAAATACTGAAATAATAGTAACTGAGTATAACTAATATGAATAACTGTTTATGCTAAAGCCTCTAACTATTTGAATATGGAGTTGATGGGATAAACTCCCAACTAACTCCGACTGAAATAACTATTGAACTATTGAAATACTGTAATAAATAAACTCTGTCCTCAAAATATGAGGACTCACCACTATAAGTATTACTAATAGCCTGAGCTGATAAGTACAGTTAAGAGCATGAGCATTCAAACCTATGATATGAGACATCAGAGCGCAAAGAAAGAGTATGCGTCAGTACATGGAATGTACTGGTATGCTAAGTAAGGTAAGACTGATATACATGGGTTCATATGCATAAGCTGATAACTGACTGAATGAACATCATGAAGTAACTGGATGAGAGTACATGTAAAACTATAACTACTGAACAGACTAAACATGTTATACTGCGCATATAGATATACATTATGAATCTGAGATTATACTAAAACTGAGTGCTGAATTCTGATGGCTGAGTAACTAATAACTAATAGCCATGGTTGTGTAGAACTGTCTGTGTTCTTTACTAAATACTAAGATTAAAACTGTAACTGTAGGAGTGTCCATCTAACCAACATACATCGATATGGATTGATTTGGGGTCCAACTTGTGACCCCAGCTGGAAGGGTGTAGGACCTTGCCATGGGATATTAATAATCTTGGGTCAACCCTAATCTGGCAGGAAGAACCATGAAGTATATACATGATTAGTCAATCCTAGTCTGGCCGGAGGATGACTTACCCTATGTTGGCTACGTAGTTATGTAATACAGGGACTGCTACTAAGTTTCAAACCCTCTATTGGCAGGAATGCCCCTATCACTAGATTCGCTCGGTGCTAAATTTTACTCCCAACTGAATCAACACTGAACTGATTACTAGAATGTACTAGGCTTGACTGAATTGACACTGATTGTGTTGACTGACTGTACTTGACTGGTTCATTAAGTTCTGTTAAATAGCTGAGTACTACTATTCTTAACCTTTATCGGGACAAGTCTATAACTACTGCAACTAAGTAAACAACTAGATTTCAAGTAATAAATACCCTCAGGACTTGACAACATAATAGATAAAACATAGCAAATCTTGAAAGTATAGCAATAGTCAATTGTCTATAATTCAATCACTGAGACATTTTGTGAAACACATGGAGGTCATGAACTTGTACATGAATGAGAGCACATGCTAACATGTCATAATTACACTCTTCTTTTCACATGGACATTCTATCAAACACTTGGGGAGCATAATTAATGCACATGATAATGAACAACACATAAGCATCATGACTATAATTTAAACTTCCAATTTCAAGAGTTTTGGCATGCGAATTACAAAAATCAACATACATGCTATCTTATGTTCATGAAACTTACAATTAAAACCCATACAACAACACAAACATGAATACAACCCAATTTGCGCATGTAAATCAAGTTGGATTGTCACTCCGTTCAAAGTGGCATATTACATTCAAAATAGGTCATCCACCTTCAATAAGACATGTTGGATTGTCACTCCATTCAAAGTGGCATATTACATTCAAAATAGGTCCCCCACATTCAAAGTGTCACGTTGGACCATCTCTCCGTTCAATGTGGTATGTTACATTCAAAATAGGTCGTTCGCCTTACAATGAGAAACGTTAGATCGTCACTCCATTCAAAGTGACATGTTACAGTCAAGATAAGTCATTCGACTTTTACTGTCACAGGTTGGGTTGTCACCGCATTAAAAGTGGCATAATATTTTTCAAAACAGGTTGTAAAAATTAGTTCTTTAACTATCTCAACGTGATACTTTCAAACATGTTTGTACCAAATTATGCTTGTTTCATGCAACATTTATAGCTTATGATTTTGTTTCAGATGTTGTCGAGAACATCCAAAAGGATAAAATTCTCAAATCAAAATCACAGGTGTGGACGACTCCAAAAAGGACGCAGCACAACGTGAAACTTTTTCTTAGTAGCAAACAACAAACTGGGACATATTCTAAAGAGGAATATCAAAATCTTCGTATGCGAGCTGAAGGATGAATTCCACCACCATCAAACCACACCTATATTAGAAGGTATGTGGGGTATTTCAGGATATTCTCGTTTCAATTTCAGTTTCAGGATATTTCTAAACTTATACTAAAAGTAACCTTTTTTTCCCTCAAATTTGGGTGATGATACACACAGAGTTTTGGAAATTATGTCTAGGTAAATTCTTGCCTATGGATGTGAAGGGTCCTACGTTGATGGTTAAGAGATTACAAGCCTCTTTTTCTTAACTCAATTGACTTGTCACTCATCCTAAGCCAAAGATCGTCTAAACTAAAAGACTATCTTTTATACCGATCAAGTCAAACTACAAGCAGTCTGATTCCCCAAATCATCGGGATATGTTCTGGGATCTGTAAGCTCGACTGCATTCCAACCTTCCCCCCAATCCTCTTATTCCTCAACTGTTTGATTTCACCAAAATTTGAAAACTTAAATAGCTTGTGATTTCTTTGAAATTGAGCTTAAAATTCGATCTTTATAAACTACAAATAACCTGAATGCTCATGTAACCTGAGATATGTAGGAAACCTAATACTGGGGTCTATCCATAACTCCACAAAACTCGTGCAAAAACCAATCCCTTTTGAGAAATAAATTTATTGTCGGACAAAAATTAGGAACATCAAACTCCCTTTGCCTAGGGTTACTTACATCCACCCTACCAAAGGGAGGGACAATTATTGACATCTAATTTTTGCCCTCCACGTGTAAGTTTAATTTTGAGTTCCTTCGGTTTTAGATAAAATTACAACATTCATTTTATCCAAATAGCAAAACTTTTTAAAAATATTTATCTAGGTAATTTTTTCATTTTAAGTAGCGTTTACAAAGTTTCTTATTTATGAGATTATATAACTTTGCAACTTAAATAATTATTTTATGAAAAATTAAATTTTAATCAAGAGCTATCCTGAAAATTGATTTAAATAGGCAAAAGTCTTAATTTAAATATATTTTATTATCAAAAATAATTTATTTTAAAAAATATGTGTTTGATTTTATCAAACCAAGAAACTCAAAATTAAATTGGGAATTAATTCATGCTCGATTACAATTTTAATTTAGCCAACTTATTAAATTGGCCATGATTGAAATTAAATTGGTCATAATTGCAATGCAATTGACCAACTGATTTTTAATTTGGCTAAAAATTAAATAAAATGGATAAATACTAATCTAATTGGGGTTATTTAAAAAATAACCCCAAAACCTTATTTTTTAACCCACCAGCTCACTTCCTTCAAGTATACCAACCCACCAGCTGATAATACTCCAGCCCACCATAACTCCAGCACCAGCCCACATCCTTATACTACCTCTTTTACATTTAGTCCAAATTCGATTCACCCTTTCCCTTACCCGATTCAACACCTCCGCTAGCAATAATAACACCACAACTTCAACACCAATAACACACCCAACAAAACGCCACCCAACAAACAATGACAAAATCATAAACATCTTCGACCCACAAATTAACCCAAAACCCCAGCCCCAACAACGATAATTTTATTGAACAACAACAACAATATCAACACCAATAACTTCAACCCCGAATTTGACCCGACCTGTCCATCTCAGCACAATAATATTCCTATAATCTGTTGAAATTTTTAAAATTTAAAAATTAAATCCATACTGCATAGTAGGATTTTCTGCTCCTCAAGTTTACCACTGAGCTGAATTCCTAAAATAACCTCAAAATTATTTATCCCACATCGTTAATTCATCATGAGTTTAGGATTTTAGGGTTCTATATAAATCCCTCCTATTCATTCTTTAAAAGAAGGGAAGAAAAAAGATTAATTTAGTAGAGAACCCCCAATTAAAAGGAATTTTGCTAAATTTAAATTTCTATGCTAAATTCTTGTAAGACCATTGAATTTAGGATTTCATTTAAGGAATCTTGTTCGTAGTTTTTTCAGCGGTACAAAAAGAATCCTATAAGTTCGTCGTCCTATTTTACTGTCGGAAAAAGGGTAAACACCCCTTCCTTTTTAAATCTCAGTTACCATTGAGTTATTTCTTTGTGTTAGGAACATGATTTTTTTTTCTATTTTAGTGCAAAGTGGGATTATTTGCTGTAGAAGGTCTTGAAGGCCATAGGATTTTGTGATATGATGTTTTGGTTGTTTTTTTCCGTAATTTTGGTTGTATTTTCATTTAGACATCATTTATTTTACTTGGAACACTATTTTATGTAGCATGATCATTGCTCTCGTGTTATAAGTTTTCTTGTTTTGAGCTTTAGTTTACTGCTTTTTATTAGCTTGATGTTTTATTTCTTTTCCAAGGACAAAGTATTTAGCTTCATTCAAGTCGTTGTTTTAAGCGGAGCACTGTTTATAGTGATTTGATCTAGTTATTTTTAGCTGACACTCTCTTACCTTGCTCTGTTTGAGTTCTATATTATGAGTGAACAATTTGAGGATAGTTGAGCTCTAAAGAAAGCCTTGAGCATATTAGCTCAACTTTTTCTAAATGTGCTCCTATACTCGATTTCTTCACACATATTTAGGACTTCTGGGTTGCAATTGTAGAATTTACCCATAAGAAAACTTTCTCAGTTTTACTTTTTTTGGGTGTTATGATTCAACTATTTGATTTAGTATGATCAAGATGCGCGTGTTGGCTTCATCCCATTATTGCTAATAAAATCTTGGTATTATATTATTCCATGCTTCCTTATTCCATTAGTCGTGGCAAATTTTAAATTTTGCTCCATTTACGTATTTCTTTTAGTATGACAAAGTATCTAAAATTTTCAAATCAAGCATATATGATTACTACTTTAGTTCCTTTACCCTAAAGTTCAGTGACTGAGAATTGGGAACATGTCATTTTGGGACCTAGATTGCATTTTGAAATATTTTACTTGTTCTTTATTTTTAATTCGAGAAAATGGTTGTTTGTTTTGCTATTTTGCTCTTTTTTTGTCACTTCTTTTCCTCTATGTTATCTATTGGAATGTCAACTTGTGTAAGTTGGTAACATGACTTTTCTATTTTGTTTTAGTTGCATAGTGCAGTCATAATGTTACTCAGTGGCAATGATAAAACCTAGAGATTTTGCCTACTTTTTCAGTAAAAATTAATTTGTGTATACCAAGCATGCATCCTCTATGGTCCCTTGTGCACATTTCCTTTTCAATTCACTTTGGCAGACCAAGAATTCCTAGAATACATGCACTTTGATTCAAGTATCAAAACATTCCTCCCTTTTTTTTTATTATGTGCATCAGAATATATGTCTATGGTGCTTTAAAGTTCTTTTATTCACGAAAAGTCAATTGAATAAATTTGGTGTGTTAATTTGTAGTCGTCAAAAGCATGAGTCGATAACTAATTCTTATTTCTTATTTTTTTGTATGTGAAACAAATTTGAGTCTATAGACATATAAAATTCAACGGGTTAAATTCATACAAAATTTGTGTTTAATTCATGATCATTTGGGTTGATTAACTGATTTGGGCCTTACAAATTAATTAGTCCATTTTATTAGATTCAAGCCCAAGGTCCATTACACTTTGGAGCCCAAACCCAAGCCATGTGTCAGGGTGACTTGGCATCCCCGTCAAATTAAAGACCAACAAGGTGACGCCATATGACGAAATGACGTCAAAACCTCATTTAAATTTAAGAACCAATCAGAAGTCGGCTATTGTCAAAGTGACATATTTCGGCCAATCATAAGCAACCAGGCCTGCCCCCTACAACTATAAATAGGGGGTAACATGACATTCTAAAGGACATTCTAAAAAAAGGACTTTCACAAGCATTGACAACGTCGGTATTGACTATCAAGTTTTTGCAAGGAGCAATTAATGGAGTCTTCTCGAAGATTAATCCAAAGCGACAAAACACTTTTCGAAATTCCCAATGATTGAAATACGTCTCTAGGAGTCTAAATCATCCAACAATTTGAGAAACACACTACTGAAGGCCCTCAAATCATTTCTAAGTTTAGGAGAGAAGAATTAAGAGAGTCATAGAATTGTACTCACAAGATTCATTTAAATAAAATTACTCTTTTTTTATTTATTTTATTTCTTCTTGCAGTTAATTTTCAGCACTACGAAAATTTATTGCGAACAAATTTTAGCACACCCGGTGGGATGGGTTCTGCTCTTCATCTCTTCCTCCTATAAATCAGAAGCTACAAATTCAACTATTGCGATGGACTTCAAAAAAATAAATGATGTTACATGCAAGGGTTCTACTGCTGCATCTACTAACCTCAGTTGTGTTGGACCAATTACTCGCCGAAAGTTCAAGGCTAGTGGCCTGGATGAATATGAATATTTCACTTCATTGGAGGTGGCAAAAAATAACAACTCTCATGTGACGACTGCTAGGGGAAATCTTGCATCCATGTTCTTTGGTAAACTTTCTCTAACCGAATCCAACTTTGGTGAACCTGAAGATTCAATGGATTCGCCAATTTCAATATAGGTCAATGCCTTAATGACTGACTCAACTAACATATATGAGAAATTTTCAATGATAGAGCAAACCATTAAAGCCCTAAAGAAGTTAGTTGATGATAAAAATCTTCATATCGCTCAACTCATGAACAAACTGGAGGCCTATGAACTAGGAGATTCGAGTCACGTCCCTACTTATCTACCTGGTTTCACTCTACAGGACAATGATGTAGAGGAATTACCTGCTAAGCCTAAAAGAAGAAAAAAATTGTTTTGGTTGCGGCTTTATCTGTCAGACAGTTGCAAGACATGATAATAAACACCATCAGGGCTCAATATAGTGGAGTACTACAGAGTTTGTTGTATTACTCCAAGCCTTACACAAGATGAATTAATTGTCTACCCATGCCAACGGGCTATCAACCACAAAGTTGTAATAATTTGATGGCAAGGGAAACCCGAGGCAACACATTGCCCACTTTGTCGAAACATATAGCCATGCTGGAACACATGACGATCTCTTGGTAAAATAGTTTGTTCGTTCATTGAAGGGAACACGTTTGACTGGTATATTGACTTAGAGCATGATTCAATCGATAGTTAAGAGCAGCTCGAGAAGGAATTTCTCAATCAATTTTACAACACCCGATGAACTATAAGAATGATAGAGTTAACGGGCACTAAGCAAAGAAAGGATGAGCCTATAATGGATTACATCAATCGATGGATATCATTGAGTTTAGACTGCAAAAACTTCCTTTCTAAAATATCTGTGGTAGAAATGTGCATTCAAGGAATACATTAGGGCCTCCTATACATACTTCAAGGAATCAAACCATGAACATTTGAAAAGATGGATACATAAGCACACGACATAGAGTTAAGAATCACAAGTCATGGGAAGGCATCCCCTTTTATTGACCCGATGAAAGAGAAAAGAGAGTTCAAGAAAGGTATGACCTCAAAGACTAAAGAATCTATGGAAGTAAAAGAAACTTCTGTGAAGGTCACAACCAAGAAAAATATGAAGGAAGATGAAGGCTCGAGGCAATATCCAAAAGAGGATAAACGTTGTCCAACCTTGAAAGAACTAGAAGCTAAGGTTTATCCATTTCCAGATTTAGATGCACCTATGATACTGGATAAATTGCTAATTAAGAAAATGATTGATCTTCCTGAATCAAAAAGGGCAGAGGAAATCAATAAGGTCAATGATCCCAAGTACTACAAGTGTCATCGTGTCATTGCCCATCCAACAGGAAAGTGCTTTATCTTAAAGGAAAAATCATGACGCTAGTAAGTGAAAGAAAAATCATCATTAACATAGATGAAATAATAATGGCAAATCATGCTAGTATCATTCTCGAGAAGAAGGAGTGTTCCATATTGCAAACCATGCCAAACTCAATCTTCTTACAGTTTGGGAGCTTCGAGCCAGTTGAAGTGGATTTTCCCAGGAAGACTCTTAAAGGCTGATTGGGAATAGACAACAAAGCTAAGGTAATGATAATGATGGTTGGACCTTGGTTTCTCGTAAGAAAATGAGACATCAGGCAGTTCTAAGAATATGATCTTCTAAGACAAGAATTATGAAGAGTAATGCGGAGAATCTACGACCACCAAAAAGGGTTAAGTTTGATACTACCAAGAAGATTGATGGTGCATTTTCACGGAAGGACCGAAGGCCTATTACATTGTATGAGTTCTTTCCAGAAAAATTTCTTAAAGATAGTCAATTGGTGCCACTCATATAATTTTCAGCATAGAGGAAGTAAAGGAAAGAAAAGGAGGGCATTGTCCAACAATAACACAAGAATTTCATGCTAATAGAGAAGTTGCATCATGTTGTGCTGTAATTTCCTTCATGGATGATGATTTATTGGTAGGGTTTAAACTATATAACAGCCCTTTGTTTGTAGTAGGGTCTATTTGAGAACAATATCTCAATCACATATTGATCGACGATGGTTCATCAGTCAATATCATGCCAAAGATAGTGCTCAAAAGGCTAGGAATCTCCATTGATGAATTGTCCAAAAGCAACATAACGATTCAAGGCTTCAATCAAGGAGGACAACGATACTTGGGAAAGATTCATGTAGGATTATCCATTGGCAACATGAAATCAAATATTTTGATTTATGTTATAGATGCCAAAACATCATACAACTTGCTTCTCGGACGCCCCTGGATGTGTGAAAATAGAGTGGTGACATCTTCTTTGTATCAATGCATAAAGTATGTAAAGGATGGTGAAGTAGTCAAAATTAATGCGGATATCAATCCTTTCACTGAGACAGAGTCATATTTTGCAAATGTAAAATTCTACTTGGATTCTTGTGAATTGGGTATGGAGAAACCAACATTATCCAACCTAACTAATGTTGCTATAAAAGAAGCAGAGGTTCAGCGGGCTGCTATCAAGATGCCTAAGGAGATAATTGAAAAACTCTCCACTAAGCTTTCATCATCTGAAGGAGACATGTAGATGAAGATGGATGAAGGACATCTAATTTTTTGCTACATCCCTCATGAGCGTCGAAAGGATGGACAACCCTTGCTAGAAGTATGTACTAAACAAAGCCGCCCTTCAATGAGAGAAATGAGCCATAAGGCATTCCAAGATTTGAAGGAGATTATGACTATCCCAATTATACAGGTCCCATCTATCACACTTGAGCTTTCAGAAAGCAATACTTTGGCTCATAAGATAAAAGGTTAGTTTGGTGAGAAAGCCTTTACGCTGCTTGAAAAAACAGGTTATGATTTCTCCAATCTGACAAGACTAGATAACCTCAAAGATGATGTCATTGGTGAGAAGATACATGGTCTTACAGAGGTACAAATGAAGTTGAGAAAGCAAGGGCATTATGTTTCCACTCTGAAGTTTGGCCTGGAATTCAAATTGCTGGAACATCTTTGAATTGCTACTAACAAGGGCAAGGAAACAACTTCATCATATTATACCTAAGTAGAAAAAGACAAAGGACCTGAGTATAAGAAAATGCCACAACAAACTTTCGTGTTTAAACGCATAGGAAGATTGACACCTCGTGTCTCTGTATTTGAAAGATTAGGTTGCAAGGACAAAAGTAGAGCCTATAAACAAATGGAAGAAGAGCACGACACCTTAATAACTTCTGTCTTTCAGCATTTGGGAACCACAAGAGAGTAATTAGCACAAAAAGGGTTATAGGAGAATGAAAAATAAGATTTTCTTGAAGGAATCGATGACAAAGACATTCATAGTATGTTTCCATCACGTATGAAGAGAAAGGCTGTGTTGTCAATCACCACAGATGGTTTGTTAAAAGTGAAAAAAAGAACTATTGTATTTACTAACCATTCTTATGGAGAGACAAAGAAGGAGCAATAAGAAGTCATCACGACATTTGAAGAAAGTCAATTGAAAGATTCTAACTTTGTACAAGTATCCTATCACACAATAGTGGAAGAAAGTCCATACTTTGCTAGTGTGGATGATCATGTTCAAGATGCTCCACCCCAACTAGAGGATGGCATACAATCAACCATAGATGAACTCAAAAAACTTAATCTGGACACTTTGGAAGACCCGCGCCCAATATTTGTTAGTGCTCTTTTTATGCCACAAGAAGAGTGGGACTACTTTAAGTTATTAGTTGAGTACAAAGATGTATTTTCCTAGTCATACCAAGAAATGCCAGGCCTTAGTCCAAGGGTAGATATTCATTATTTGGGGATAAAAAATGGGGCACGTCCTATAGAGCAGTCACAACGAGTGTTTCGTCCCGAGCTAGTAACACAAATTGAAACAGAGGTACATAAGCTTATCGAAGCCAAATTTATTCGAGAAGAAGTACCCATCATGGATTTCAAATATTCTGCCTGTCAAGAAGAAGAATTGTCAAGTACGTGTCTGTATTGATTTTTGAGACTTGAATAAAGCATGTTCGAAAGATAATTTCTCGATAACAATCATAGAGCTCATGGTTGATGCAACAACTACACATAACACTCAACTTCATCTAGCGGAGCTGGAGGCATTGGACGAGAAGAGATTAGAAGCTCAACAAAAGTTAGAGTGTTATCAAGTTCGACTTGCTAGAGCTTTCAACAAGAAAGTGAGACCATGATTATTTCAAGTAAGTGACTTGGTATTGGCAGTTTAAAGACCCATAATCCTCAACAAATGCACTGGTGATAAGTTTACATCAAAATGGGATGGATCGTATGTAGTGAAAGAAGATTATTCAAGTGGAGATTATAAGATTGTCGATCAAGATGGTGTAATATTTAGTCCCATCAACGACAATTTCCTGAAGCAGTACTTCCAATGAAGGTTGCCTACACTTCTTAAGGCACAAGCTTAAACTGCATGTCACTCCTGGCCCGCATGAGTCTAAACTGTGAACGACTCTCCAAAAAAAAAAAGAAAAAAGAAAAGGGACAAAAAAAATTAAAAATAAAAACAAATTAACTCATCATTCTTGAACTACGTTATGACTTGATCCTTCTGAGGTACGTAGGCAGCTTAGAGTATTTTTACTCTAAGTTCAGTCATATGAGTTAAAAAAAAGGGAAGAAGGAAAGGAGAAGCATCTGTAATTATTTAAGGACGACAATAGTACTTTGAATTGACATAGATACCACATGAGGATATACGTTCCTTCACTAAGCTTACCGCAGACGTGCAAAGGTGAAGAGACAAGTAAGGGAAAGTAGATTTCGACAATATATCTATATAAATCCATACAGGTGTTCACCATCATTTTTACATATGTGATAGATCTTAGAGTCTTATTCAAAAAAAAAGTGGCTCATGATTCGAAAGCTCCTACACCAAGTTATGAATATTCTATCATAGCCACTCAAAGTTGTAAAATAGGCCATTAAATTTCGAACTGAGCTGACTTTGATGAAGTATCTGTATAAATATGTAAAAGTGTTGAGTGTGGTTTTTATGTATGTTGTAGATCTGAGAATCTACTTTTTAGCAAGAAAAAAACAACACCTAATTCCAATACTCCTACATCGAGATACAAAATTTAGCGTAACGTTATACAAAGCTGATAAATCTAGCCAACCAGGATTAAAAAATTAGTTTTGGGATAATATCTGGGATGATTTAAGTTTAATCTGATTATGATTCCTATGTAAGATGTATATCTATGAGTCTAGTTTTCAAGAAAAAAATGAAACCTAATTTTGATACTCCTACATCAAAATACAGAGTTTATCGTGACGCTGCGCAAAGCTGATAAAACTAGCAAACCAAGATAAGAAGAGAGGTTTTGGGTCAATATCTGGGATGATTTAGGTATAATTTGATTATGATTATGATATGAGACATAGCTCTACGAGTCTAGTTTCTAACACAAAAAACAGCTTCTGAGTTTGATATTCCTAAGTCAAGAGATGAGAATTTTTGTGAGGTTGTACAAAACAAACAAAAAGTGACAAAACAGAACTGAATGACTAATTTCAGAAGGGTACTTGGGAAAATTTAGAGAACTTCTGTCCACGGATTTTGCATACATTATAGTTACATGAGTTAGCCTGCTAGTGGAATAAGAATTCTGTGATTTCGACACTCCAATTTAGAGTTATGAATTTTTTTACTATAGCCTCTCAAAGCTTAAAAAATTCGGTGACACGAAGTTCGAGCGATGCCTTTTATCAAAGATTTGCACAAGTGTAAAAATCTTTTGGTCATGACTTTCATGCGCATTGTAGTTTTGAGAATTAGCATTCCAACGACACAAGTGACTCATAATTTGGAATTATTTATCTCATGTCACAAATGCCAAAGCATATGGTCGGGAAGACAAATAAAAGAACATGTTGGCGTGTCAAATTTAACAAACAAACTACATAGCACGAAAGAAATTAAAAAAATACCACTTTTATTGCTCCAAGAAAGATTGTTAATACATCATGATAAGATCCAAAGTAAAACTAAAAAGAGAAAAGAGAGCATTCTTAAGAAAAGAAAAAAGTTAGGGGAAAAACTTATGGCCAAGAATCTGAAGGCGACTCGTTTCAGCGATTTACTTTAACTTATCAAGTTCTTTGGTTTCTGTTTCTGACAGTGCGCTGATTTTCTTAAGGACATGAATCTCATCTTCAATGTTGGTGACGGTCTCTTGATTTTTGGACAATTTCTTTTTGATGTTCGTCAATAAGCAAAATGGTCTTTTTCTTCTTTGACGTCCAGGCTGCTAACTCTTTTTTAGCTCTCTCAAGGACTTTTTGAAGCTCTCCCAAATGGTGGTCCATCTTGACTTTGTCTCCATTTGCAGCATGAAGACGTTATTGCACAACAGAAAGCAACTCTTGATGAGTATCTCTAGTTATCTTTTGGGAGCTAGACAATTTTGCAACATCTTAATCTTCATGCTTCTTAAAAAAGTCTGCAAAAAGAACCTCCAAAGAAGAACACCTTTCTCTAACTCTTTGAGGTTTTTTGAGGATTCGGCAGAAAATTATGTAATACATTCACATAAGGTACGCTATAATCCAGAAATGTAGGACAATTTGAAAGCCAAAATAGCCTTTTGTGGTTCAAAATTTACAGCAATCCGATGTAATGGCTGAACCAAACCTTGGGGACATTTGAAGGTCTATTATCATTTGCTTCAGCTACCATATCAGTAGTTAGAAAATTTTGAAAAGATTCAATATTTTCTGACAACTTTGTTGATCGATCCTTATTTGTAGCTTGAGTCATGGCATTATCAAGAGAAAGATTAGGACCCTTCAACACACTTGAAGGATTAGGGCTTGTAACACAATCCTCACCAAATACATCATCACCAAATATGTTACTGGAAACGTCCACAAGACCCAACTAAAAAAATAGAAGTTATTATCGAGTAAAGAGGCAAGTTATGATATTAAAGAAGTAATTATTACCTGATGTGCTAAATCAGCCAAGGGAATTGTTGAACCAACAACACCATCTTCAACGATAATGGTGTCAATACTTATGGAATCCAAATCAGCAAACTCACGATGTTGATCGCTTATATTTATACTTTTTCTTCAAACGCTTCCAGTGTGGTTCTTAGCTAGCATTGCTTTCATTTGAACTAGAGGCGGCACTATCAATAACAACTCCATTTAGTAAAACAAGTGGTTTGAATGCGTCACTACAAAATGGCACAATGTATAGTGACTTTCAACGCCTTTATCCGATGGGCTGAAAGACTTCTTTCTTTTTTAGACAACGTTGATCACTTTGGAAGTGGATATGGCTACCGCCTTGGGGTCCGATGAGGGGTTTTTTATTATTTCATCCAAATGTATATCCTTGCCTTTCGAATTTTTAGATTTAGGAACAACTTGGACAGATTGAGCAGGATTATATGTTACCGCCTTAGACTTTGAAGAGAGAGAGAAAGCTTATCTTGACCATCCAACTAAAGTTGGTCTCCTTTGGTTGATGAAGGGGCATCATTTTTCTTCAGACCTCTTAAAATAATGTGGGTATTCATCTCAACACTGTCTCCCAATGGGCTGACCACTAATACGAGTACTCTCGAGTCATAAAAGGTCCATTGTCCAACAGACACATTGGTATGTTAAGCTTTGGCAAACTTCCAAGACGAACACAAGAATCCTAAATTTGAACCAAAACTAGAAGAAAACAATCAACATGATGTTTTGTTAGAATGCTGGGAACGTCTTGACAAAATCCAAATTGGAGATTAAATCGATGAGGACTATAAGGCTCCATGATAAGATCATCGTCATGCCTCAAAGTGACAAAACTTGAACGAAGGCCTATAAAGAAGTCACTCCAAGAATTCGACAATTTGCCGCTATCATCAGTTTGTACCTCTTTTCCCTGTAGCAAGGCAAAATGAGGAAGCTTCTTTACATTGACTTGCAAGCATCAACAAGGTCAAATTATTTTGCCATATTTTCTCCTGAAATTAGCCATATTTGCACCCCTCGTTACAGACGGTTTACATGGTAATAAGTTTGAAAATACTCACCTATCTATCCATAAACATAATGGATGGGGAAGAGTGCATGGCAGGACCCCAAGTTTGAAGAAGTAGAGATCTCCTTAAGGCCGCGATAGATGCTTTCAAGAATTGGGGCTGCTAAAGAAAATTTTTATCCATGAGCCATCAAGCTTGCGACTTTGAAGAAGCTAGACTGAATACAACCAGCCTTCTTGTTGGGGAGTAAAAATTTATAAAGCCAACATGCAAGGAAAGCCACCAAATAAGTTTCATCACTAAGTGATTCTTCCATGCCTAACTCGACAAAAGGGGCATTCTTTTCTTCGGTTCGTGGTAAAAAATTCATGTTAATATTCCCCAACGGGTCATGATTCATCCTTGGCTTCATTTAATTTTTTGACATCTTTTGTGAAGGCTCAACATATTTTCTTGGTCCTCGAAATCAGAAATTAGTTCAATCAAGAAAAGAGACATCATCAATGACACCTTTTGTAAGTCGGTAGAATGCGAAATTAAGTGTGAGCAGCTTCTAAGGAGAAAAGGCATCCCTTTGTCATCCACATATGTCAACTCCTTAGCCGAAGGAATAACTTCATTATAAAATGACCCATGAACATGAAGGCCTTCGATGTTTTGCAAGTCTTATAAAGATATGGACAACTCTCCAATAAAAGTAGAAACTGTGTTGGTGGATGGACGCCAATTCTCATAGAAGGCTTGGAGCATATTCTTGTTATGGTCATACGTGAACAATGACGCAAAAATGGCATCACAAGTCTTGTTGCGCTCCAAGGTCTCATTACGGGCAAGAACATCTTCTATCCACTCCCAGTATCCAGATGTATATCGAACCTCCCCAAAGCCAGAAGGAGGAACACACCAACTGCTAAGGCTCCCATTGCAGCAAGGAGAGCTCGCAACAACAACATTTTGATGTGTAGAAGACTTCAAACGGAGAACTTTTTCAGTCAGAATTTTGCCCAAAAAGTTGTCCATGATGTCCTTAGTTTTCATCGTTGACCATTCTGTAAGGTGGAGGAAAGTTTCCAGCGACTTTCTAACAAGCGGGAAGGCGCCAATCACCGGAGGATGAACTTTCAAAGTGAGGGCTTTGGCATGTGAAACTGGTTTTCCACAATCTCAAGGCAAGGTTATGCAGTTTCAAGGTCGTTGAAACAAGTCATTGTTGGGGACCAAGAGCACCCTACACCGTCCTTAAGGATCAATAAGAGAATATAAATTAACCATTATGGACACACAAATAAAAAAAATAGGAAATAAAAGAACCTGAAGTTGAGTGTTAAAGAAAAAAAGAAAAAAAATTAACTATAGCAACACAGGTTAAACTTGGCTGCAAATTTTTGTTTAGTTGCTATTACTTTTTTTCAATTGCAATAAACATAATTGAAAAACTTGGTTAAGTTACAACTCCTTGTTGCTACTTATTAAAAATGAGTAGCTCGTGATTGCAGTCATGTATTTCATATTGCAATCGTGCAAATTTGAGCAAGCAAGAGGTAACAGGTTGCTATGAAAGTTGCAGTTACCTGAAAAACAGTTGGAGGAGTCAATCGTATTGGCAAAGGTTACAGCTTCACAGTCCGACAATCAAAACAAGTCGAACACTTTTTTTTTGGCTACCTGGTGCTTTGATGAATTTTCTCTACATGGGAGAATCATCTTATATAGAAGTTTTGGTGAAAATCTCAATTTCATACATAAGGATGGTTGTAATAAGATTGGAAGAAAAGATCTCTGGGAATTTCAAGTTTCCAAGTAAGCTAAAAGAAAATTACCATGTTTGAAAGATTTCTTTAAAAAAAAATTTAATTCTTTTTGAACACCAAAGGAAAGTTAATATTTGCTTGGTTCAAAAGTTCAATTCAAGAATCTTTACTAATATGCAAGGGGCAGTAAGTTAAGGATTTACTCAACATGGTCCTATTTCAAATCCATATGGAGGGGCCTCAATATTGTCTAGTGTGTAATGACTTGGGCAAATATTAGGGGTCATTTATTTCACGCTTTACCAAAAGAAGAACTTTTGCTATGTGAAAATATGTGGCAGAAATTTAGACCACTCACAAGTGACGGTCTATCTAGAAGGCACCGACAAAAAACAAGTACCTTTGAAGTAAAAAAAATAAAAACACATTCATAGGTACTTCAAGTCTCGTCGCCAAGTTTCGGCAAGCCTACAACGTCGATACGTCTCGAAGTAGGTAGCATTTGTAGACATATAAAATTCAATGGGTTAAATTCATACAAAATTTGAGTTTAATTCATGATCATTTGGGTTGATTAACTAATTTGGGCCCTACAAATTAATTAGTCCATTTTAATAAATTCAAGCCCAAGGTCCATTACACTTTGGAGCCGAAACCCATGCCACGTGTCAGGGTGACTTAGCATCCCCGTCAAATTAAAGACCAACAAGGCGACACCATATGTCCAAATGATGTGGAAACCTTATTCAAATTCAAGAACCAGTCAGAAGTCGCCAAGTGTCAAAGTGACATGTTCCGGCCAATCACAAGAAACCAGACTTACCCCTACAACTATAAATAGGGGGTAACATGACATTCTAAAGGACATTCTGAAAAAAGGACTTTGATAAGCATTGACAATGTCGGCATTGACTGTCAAGTTCTTACAAGGAGCAATCAACAGAGTTCTTTTCGGAGATTATTCAAAACAATGAAATACTTTCCGACATTCCCGACGATTGAAATACGTCTCTAGGAGTCCAAATCATCCAACAATTTGAGAAACACGCTACTGAAGGCCCTCGAATTATTTCTAAGTTCAGGAGAAAAAAATCAAGAGAGTAACAGAATTGTACTCACAAGATTCATTTAAATAGAATTACTTTTTTTTTGTTTGTTTTATGTTTGCTTGCAGTTAATTTTCAGCACTACGAAAATTTGTTGCGAAGAGAGTCCAAATGGACTCTCGCGCCTTGCATTGTCGTGGGCTAAGGCCCAAATTCTTGAACTGAGATTCCATGCCAAAGTCCCCAAAACAGGATTGACTTGTGACAATATACGATAACTATACAGATCATAACAATTGGTATACAACAATATACAACAGTAAATGAAGGCAAGGAAGTGAGGATACCAACTTTATACACTGATATACAGTGGTATACAGAAAATGCAGCAAATGAAGGCTGATATACAGTTAGCATACACCTCATATAAACAGCTGAAATTGGACCAAAGTCCATGAGTTTAGGCTCAAAAGGCTGTCCAAATTCGAAATGGGCTAAAAAGGGGCCCAAATCTCAACTTCTCTTTATTTATTTCCTTATAATTGATACTTGATTATTTATTTGCACTTTAATTTAATCTAGATGAATCTTCAGCGGTTAAATTGTATCAAAATTATTTGTTTATGTTAGTTGTTTAATATTTTTAATTTTTTGATTCCTTTATTTTTTACAAATTTAAGCTCGAAGAATAACTTGCGGATTTACTTATATTCTTTCATAATTATCCTTGACTCTAAATCCACGTTTAAGAAGTTGGGTTAGTTCTTAGCCTAAATTCTTAATTCGGATAAAATTGTTAAAGTTAAAATTATATTGAAACTTCGACATTTAGTTTATTTCATTACTTTGAAATAAAAAGAATGGTCAAGTTTTAATATTTTTTATTCATTTTAAAATGAGATTTTTGAATAAATTCAAGATTTTATAAAATAATTTCAATATTTTTACAACTTCAAAATTTTTTAAAATTAGCCAAATAAGTTTAATCTGTCGAGAGCCGTATTTTATGGATTTTCGACAGTGCCTGAGACCTTCTTTCGAATGTACTTGAATTCTTACCTAGACTCTGATTATTTTTTAAAAAAGGTTTTCTTTCAAAATCACCCTTTTAAATAGTTTCTTAATTTTCCTAAAATTAAGTGGCGACTCTAAATTATTTTTCAATTAAATCAAATAGGACTTCTTCTCTTTTTTTTTGCTACAAAGTTATGAAACGTTTTTGACTTTTCGAAAATGGATCATAACATCAGTCATACAAATCCAACCTATTATTCCCGAGTCTTCAAAAATGATACCTTAGTTGAAAAGATAAAAGGTCACTTTGATCAAAAGGCTTTCACATTACTTGAAGAATCAAGCTATGTCACGACCCAAGCCAAGGCCTGGCCATGACAGGTATCTCAAGTTTGCCATTGATTGGAGACCACCCTCTTAATCTAACCTCAAGAGCACATTATAGTATAGTACAATACAATGTTTGGATGGATTGCTTCGTACACTGCTGTTTAATAACCGTTTTATTGTTTGATTTTATGGTATGGTACTGTATCATACCTGATAAGTTTACTAAAATACCCTTAATTATTATACATATTAAATTTAACAATAATTGTTAATAATATAATTTTCTTCATGCTAATCTGTCACAAATTATACTATGTAAATTTATTAAGTTGTTAAATTCATGTAAATTTTAACAAAATCAATGCAAGAGTAGATCAAAATAAATGTAACCACTTTCATTTTTTATAGTAACAAATTTCATTTCCTTTTGGTGTTTTGAAACGTGCCCACCAACGACAAGTACAAAGTTCGAGCGCATCTTTATGTATGCTATAGATATATCCGGTATAGAATACAAAAAAGAATTCTAGAAAAAAAATTATTTCTTACTTATTTTCTTGTGTTCCTTACACAAATTGAAAAATATTTTCTAAAAATATTTGTATATATTTAACACAAAACAATGAGAACGAATATGATAAGGGGGATGGAGAAAGAATAAATTTTTTTTTTTAAAAAAATTGAGCTGGGGTTTGGTAAGGGGTGGGGTCGGGGTCAGGGTAGGGGGTGAGATAAGGAAAAAGTTTAAAATTTTCTAAAAAAGAAATTTAAAAAATAATTTTCTTTTGGGCGGGAGGGGGGGGGGGGGAGAGGGGGGAGGGGTGACATAGGGTGGGGATCAGTGGAGTAAATAATATAGGTAAAAGATAAAATAAGATTATATAATATTAAATAAGGATATAATTGAAAAAAATAAATAAACCATGATAAACCACTAAATCGGTGGTTACATAAAAACGGGATTTTCATGGTAACCAAATCATGAAATTAAACTATACCATACATATATGTTAAGAAATAATCAAAACAAATATGTTCTCTTAATAACCATATCATACCATACCATGGAAAACACTGAGTTAAGTTAAACGTCCTTTTATATTTTACAATGCTTGAGTTTTACGCCACCCAATAATGTATTTAAAAAAATGTTAATTTATTCCCAAAAAAAGCTTCAAATAAGTTTCATTATAATAGTACAAAGACAGAAATTATTTTATTTATGAGGTAATTTAGGAGCCCCAAAAAAAAATAAATCAAGGTTGTTGTACATGAACGGATATCAAATATTCGATAAAGCTACATTACTATTTTAACTGTTTTTACGGTTTGTATCTTAATTTTCTCAGCCATTTATGGGTTACCTCAAATTTGCACCTATTTTAGTCTTTAAATATCGAATGTTAACATTATGTTCATAAACCCAAATAGGTATTACCTACAACTCTTGACACAAGAAGTTACATTATTCTAACCTAAGTAGGTATTACCGAAAAATCTTAAATACGGAGTGTCATCGGATTTTTAAGGAATATTGGCAATTGGTAATTTCTCTAATCTCTTTAAGCTATTTATTGTTCTTTTATTCATGAATTCATATATGATAAATCTTCAAACTATTATACACATATATAAATAATAATTTTAACTTTGTACATAAGTGTAACTTGTCGCAAATAATAATTTTAACTTTGTATATATAATGTAACTTTTCATTGAAAGGGGTCGGAGAAACCCCTTGCGCCATGCGGCTTCGCTCGTGGAACAACTTATCTATGTTAATGTCAACAGTTTGAATATCTTCTTAACAATGTGAATTTTTTGACGCTTCATTGGTCAAGTTGTTAATAAGATAAAAATATTAAAGAACGGAGCCTGTGATATCCTCCATGAATAAAATTCAACTAGACTAGTTGATCAACAACTATGTTTAATATCTAGTGGTGGAATAATATATTCCGACTATCAACTTCAATAGTAATATTCCAGGCAATTACGTATATATTTCAAAAAATGAAATACTTACGAAGAGGAGTCGTAATATTATTTTTGAAATGGAGTTTTATAATATGATGTTATAGTAATTTGTTTACTTTCGTAAATATTGACATGACTTGAAAAAGATGAATATCTCAATTTCAAAGATTAGTTCGTGCTAACTTAATTTTTTTTTTTTTTCTGTGAACTATTTGTGTCAAGGGATTAGTCCGATCCAAAACTTGAGATGGTAGGGGTATACTGAAAAAAAGGATTGACGAAGAACAGCAAAATGCTTAATGCACTAAACAGTCGTTAAGAATCCATTGTTGACGTGATCATTCTTTTTTTTTTTGGCAGAAGAAAATGGCACCTCGTTACTTTATCTGTTTCCTAGCATTGATCTCTCTTATGATCACCAATACTAGTGCACACAAGGCATGTCACCCTGATGATCTCAAGGGTCTCTATGGCTTCAAATCTTGCATACATTCTGATACTTCTGGCAGGCTAAGCAAATGGAAAGGCCAAGATTGCTGCAATTGGCCAGGCATTTCTTGTCACAATACTACTGGCAGAGTTAAAGAAATCTATCTCCCTGGCTACTATGTAGATGGTGATAATGAATCTCCAAAAATTGTGTCAAGCACAATGAGTGGCTCAATCTCCTCTTCAATCTCACTTCTCACTTCACTAGAAGTCCTTAACCTTAACAAACTAGTTGGATTAACAGGACCAATTCCTCAGTCCATTGAGGTTCTCAAGAATCTCAAAGAAATCATTTTGCATACCAATCAACTCTCTGGTGCAATACCAGAGTGTATATTCACAAACCTGACATCTTTAACAACCTTGAATCTTGGAAATAATCTTTTGACAGGGGGAATATCAGAGAGTATAGGAAATTTACAAGAACTAAAGAAGCTTACTTTGTCAAACAATTCATTAACTGGCACAATCCCACATTCAATTACAAAAATACGTTCCATTTTCGGCATTAATCTAGACAAGAATCAGCTTGTGGGGGGAATACAATGTCCTTCGAGTCCTGGACAATGGCCTTCCATTAACTATTTGGTTCTTGAAAATAACAGACTCACTGGGAGCATACCTAATTCAGTTGGCTACTTGACAACACTTTCAACACTCTCTCTATCATACAATCAACTTACAGGGCCTATTCCTTCTTGTTTGGGAAACATAAAAAATTTGCAAACATTGAAGGTCAATAACAACCAGTTATCTATTGATCCAATCTCCTTTTCTAGATTTACTGAGCTTAGCGTTCTATATATTTCTCAGAACAAGATTCAAGGACCATTACCAGCTTGTCTTTCGTCATTCAAGTACCTTACAAATGTTGATGTACCGTTCAAACGTTCAGCCTCTCTTTCCATTGGAGTACACAAACAATAAGTACGAGCCATGAATTTTGATTATGGGATTCAAGAATGTCTAACTTGGGATTCAAACCTCTATTTCTCTTATGTTAAGAGGATTCGACATGTTAACATATCTAAAAAAAAATGTTTTACTTGTATGTTTGTTGGATGAAACTCTAACTTGCCAGAATCACTGGCCTGTATGAGAATATCTAGTAATATTAGCATTGACAACGTGTACTTTTTCTTGAACAACAGGATATAAATTAAGAGTTGTCACTCCATTTGCTTCTTTTATTTTTCTTAACTATTTCCAATCTCTTTGCATTCAGAATGTATTTTCAAATCTTATTTCATAGATTGCTAGAGACACCGCTTTGTTTCATTACTCCTCTGTAGGAAACTGTTTAACACACGTAAATACATAGAGTATGTTGGGTACTATGTAGTTTTGATGATTGACAAACTAACACATGAATGAAACATGTTACTTGAGTTGGTCCATGCATAGGAAAGCAGATTTCCAGTTTCACTGATAGATGCAGACAAGATTGCTTAAAGACAAGAACGAATAAGCAAACCTAATTCTGATATACTCAAGCTACTGATCATGTGGGGAATATAACAAGTTGAATTTGATTCAAACACTTAATGATAAGGGAAAACAATTTGAGCTGAAAAAGGAGTCCTACGTGAAGAAGGAGTTTCACTTCTGAGTATATCTTGAAGAGTCCTATGTGTGCGAGGAGAAAGATTCTGATAAATAAACATGTGCTGATTTAAAAGAGTTGGAGTTTTACTACAACACTAAGGAAACAAGAGTTGAAATTAAAGAAAGAGTCTCACTTGAAGTAGAACTCTATGCAATGCGAGTTTTAATTAAAGGAGGAGTTTGAAATGAAGAATGGCTCTTTGAAGAGCTATACTTAAAAGGAGATGCACCAGTTAGAATAATTCATGCACTTAAAAAGCAGAAAAGTACAATCGACAGATTGACTTTACGAAGTGCTACTCAATCACTGAAGAAACACATTGAAAAACCTGGTCCTCAGTACAGAATCCAGCTAAGAGTTTTAGCATTAATTTTTAGAGTTGTTCATTGTGTTTGAACTATTGATGCAATATTAGTTTCAGTGTGTTATAAACTGAATTAAGAGCTAGTCTTTGAGTTGGGGAAAACTCAGAGACACTGGGAAAGCATACCTTGGGAGGTGTGTGTGTAGTTAGGAATTAGATTTTATAATTCCTAGTTGTTGAGTTATAGGGATTAGAGTTTATAATTCCTATTTGTTGGTTATAAGAGTTTTGTAATCAGTTGTTGTTGAGGCTCATAGTTATTTAGTGAAGTTGGGGTTAAATCCTGTAGAGGTACAGGTCGTGGTTTTTTACACTTTTTTGAGCCTGGTGTTTTCCACATAAAAATCATTGTGTTCTTTACTTTCTATTTTAATGCTTCCTTGGAACACATCCGTGGAACACGTCAGGCAACCCGTTCCATCGATAAGCAACAGTTAGGAAAAAATAAGATAATTAGTAGGGCACGAATTCTTAACAAGTGGTATCAGAGCGAGGTTGTCTTAAAAAGGGCTAGCACCTAAGACAAAGATTAATATGATGAATTTCGCACCACCTACTGGTCACAATGAAGGTCAATCCACTATTAGACCTTCACTCTTTGATGGTTCTCACTTCATTTGATGGAAAGCTAGGATGGAAACATTCATTCAAGGCGAAGACTACGAGTTATGGGATAGGATCACTGATGGTCCTACTATTCCAATGAAGTTAGAAGATGGGAAACAGGTTAAGCAAGTAAGAAGTGAATTCACTCCTGATGACTTATTGGCATTAAAGAAAAATGCTAAGGCAAAAAATATTTTGGTCTGTGGATTAGGACCTGCTGAATACAATAGGGTATCAACATGCACCACTGCTAAGCAAATTTGGGATGCTCTAGTAAATGATCATGAAGGTACATCTTAAGTAAGAAAATTCATAATTTCTCTTCTCTTCACTGAGTATGAGGTATTTAAGATGAAGGAGAATGAAAGCTTGCATGAGATGATTACAAGGCTTACTGCCTTAATAAATGAGCTGACCTCCTTAGGAAAAGTTATATCTAAAGAAGAACAAGTCGAGAAGGTACTGAAGGTATTACCAAAATCAAAGTGGAATATTAAGGTGACTGTGATCAGGAAAGCAAATAAGGATCTTACAGGCATCATCCTGGATGAATTAGTGGGAAATTTAAGAACTTATGAAATGGAAATTGATGGAAATAAAATGGTAGCAGCTTGGTGATTTGATGTAGATGATAATGAAGTTGATGAAGCAGCACTCATGGCTCTTGGAGATTCAGACTTGGAGGAAGAAGATGATGCTTCTGAGGTAAGTATACTTGAACTTAAAAAAAATTTGCATTCTTTTTCTAAAACAAAACTTATTACCTTGATAAGTGCACTAATTGATGACTTTCAAGAATTAACTTCTGATAGGGATGAGCTATTCAACAGTCTTGTAAGAATCAAATTTGATTTTATTGATTTAGAAGCTTTCAAGAACACTGTTGAACAGGAAAACTACTCTCTCAAGAAATAGGTTAAGCAACTTGATTCTTCAAATAATGATCTTAAGTCTGAAGTTCTAAAATTGACACTCTCTGGAAAAGGAAAAAACACCAAGAGTAAAGAGCAAGAAAAAGTTGAACTTGAATTGATCAAGTATAAAGAAGAGTGCAATAATGCAACAGAAATTGTTAATAAACTGAGTCAAGAAGTATCTAAACTAAAAATTGACCTTAAAAGAGCAAACAGGTGGACAAATTCCTCAAGAATTATCCATAAGTTGAGTGAAAAATATCACAGTGAAAAAGCTGGGTTGGGTTTTCACAAAAGTCTTGATGTTTATCAAGACTTGTGCTATATCTGTGGAAACCTTGGACATCCAACCACTGAATGTCCAGTTGCTACCAAAAGTAGATCCAACAGTCTAAATCTGGCAAATAAACTATCTCTGACTAAGAAAAGGATAACTAAAACTGGTCAGAGAAACGGGTCATATAACCTATTGCCTGCATGGGTTAGAAGAAATTTGATTCATCCATTTACTCATAAGAAAGGACCCAAGCTTGTCTGGGTGCCTAAAGTTAACCCCTAATTTGTTTTGCAGGTAAGAGTGAAAGGAGGTAAGCAAAATTTGTGCATAAATAAAGCTTGCTCAAGGTATAAGACTAGAAGAAAATAAAGTTTCTTTCACTCACCACATTTAAAGAGGGAATGAATCATTTGAAAGATAGCCAGATTTGTAGTGCTCGTGTAAGGGGGAAGCAAGAGAGATTTATAAAAAATGAGAAAAGAGGATGACTGTGAAACTGATGAGCATGCATAGGAACATGTTGTACCACCTAGTTTAACTGATGGCATATTGACAGGGGGAACAATAAATAAAGAAATGGATGCATCAATAAAACCAACACAAGTTGCTGGTAATTTTGTTAGTAGTTCATAAAAATTGGTGTTGTCAAAAGAATCTTGAGATATCTCATGGGAATCAATGGCTTGAGACTATGATATCTAAATGAAAGCAATTTCACTCTTGGGGGCTACAAAAATGTTGACTATGAGGGTTACTTAATTGACTGGAGAAGCACCAAAGGCACTAAGTAGAGAGCATTTTGAAAGGAATAGGTTAGACTTGGGGATGATTAAAATTGAATGAACTCCCCTCAATGATTGACTAGAATAATTATTTTTTAAATCTTATTAGCTAAAAAGTTATTCTATTCAGTCTTGCACATTTAGTTGTGTGTCCTAATTCTAGATTTTTGACTTTTCTAACCTAATTTTGTGTTAGATTATACAGAAAAATAGGTATAAGCAAGCAATTGTGACCACAAAGTTCTTCTTAGCAGGTATGTTCTTCACTGACATAAGTATAGGCTGTCTAAGTTGAAATATTTGAGCACACCTGTTCAATTCCTCACACTTCATTCTCCCCTTGTCTTATAAAGTTGACGAATTGGTTGACCAAACTTTTTTTGATTCTATCCAAATGGTTGTGTACAAATATGTTAATGCTATCCCAGAAATTCTTTCTTCTCTATCAACCAAAATATCAGTTGTGTACCATGTATTTGACAAGCTTGATCATCAATCATATGCAACATAAGTTTTTTGAGAAATGAAAAGGGATATGATCTCCCTTTTAGTTCCTAATTGGTTATTTTTTTTGGATTTCTCAGTCCTAGTTCAGGTTGACTTAGAAAACAAAAATAGTTATTCTTGCACAAATAAATCATGTTGCTCTACCAGTTTCAATAAGGAGGGCTAACACCCCAAAAAATTAAAAAAAAGAAGTTGGCTAAAAAAATAAAATAAAAAAATATCTGAAGTTGAAGCTGCACAAGACAGTCATGAAGTGGAATAAGTGATCCTTCAGTCTTGGATCATGACTTTGAAGTTTGACCTTGATTAAGTGAGGGATAAAAATATTGAAGTCATTCGTCAATTGACACAGTTGATATCACCTGTTCCTCCTTTCTCTTCACTATTTGTATCCTTAGCCATGACCCACTTTTGTACCATTTTTTTTTATTAATGCTCAGTTGTTTTACTTTATTTAGTACTAGCTTAGGTTAATGTGAAACATGCTCTGTCAATTAAATGGAATGATTATCTTTGCTAAATTGACTCATTTTTCTCTCTCTTTAATACATTACTATGTTGGCGAGTATCTTTGTCTGATTGTTTTGGTGATAGCCCCAGTGGCCATGGATAGCATAACAAATCACTCTGGCTAGTATATTATTGCATTGAAATTATTTTTAGATGATGCCAAAAGGGGGAAGATATTAGGGTTATGCAATGTTTATAACCCATTGACTAACTTTTTTCATTCTAGTGTTTCGTACTTTAGTGCCAACAGGTGAAGATAGTTGAATGCACATGACAAGAGGTTTGTCATCATCAAAAAGGGGAAATTTGTTGGGTACTATGTAGTTTTGATGATTGACAAATTGAAACATGAATGGAACATGTTACTTTAGTTGGTCCATGCATAGGAAAGCAGATTTTCATTTTCACTGATAGATGCAGACAAGATTGCTTAAAGATAAAAACGAATAAGAAAGCCTAATTCTGATATACTCAAGCTACTGATCATGTGGGGAATATAACAAGTTGAATTTGATTCAAACATTTAATGGTAAGGGAAAACAATTTGAGTTGAAAAAGGAGTCCTACGTGAAGAAGGAGTTTCACTTCAGAGTATATCTTGAAGAGTCCTATGTATGAGAAGAGAAATATTCTGATAAATAAACATGTGCTGATTTAAAAGATTTGGAGTTTTACTACAACACTAAGGAAACAAGAGTTGGAATTAAAGAAAGAGTCTCACTTAAAGTAGAACTCTATGCAATGAGAGTTTTAATTAAAGGAGGAGTTTGAAATAAAGAATGACTCTTTGAAGAGCTGTGCTTAAATAGAAGATACATCAGTTAGAATAATTCACGTACTTAAAAAACAGAAAAGTACAATCGACAGATTGACTTTACGAAGTACTACTCAATCACTGAAGAAACACGTTGAAGAACCTGGTCCTCAGTACAGAATCCAGCTAAGAGTTTTATCATTGATTTTTAGAGTTGTTCATTGTGTTTGAACTATTGATGTAATATTAGTTTCAGTGTGTTATAAACTGAATTAAGAGCTAGTCTTTGAGTAGGGGAAAACTCAGAGACTTTGGGAAAGCATACCTTGGGAGGTGTGTGTGTAGTTAGAAATTAGAGTTTATAATTCCTATTTGTTGGTTACAAGAGTTTTGTAATCAGTAGTTGTTGAGGCTCAGAGTTATTTAGTGAAGTTGGGGTTAAATCCTGTAGAGGTACAGGTCGTGGTTTTTTACACCTTTTTGAGCCGGATGTTTTTCACGTAAAAATCATTGTGTTCTTTACTTTCTATTTTAATGCTTCCTTGGAATACGTTAGTGGAACACGTCTGGCAACCCATTTTATCGATAAGGAACAGTTAGGCAAAAATAAGATAATCAGTAGGGAACAAATTCGTAACAAAGTACTTCCTCTGTTAAATTCTAATTTTTTTCCTTTCTAACATGTTTCTGTAGTCAGAGAAATGACATGACTTAGCTAAACTACAAATTGATAAAAACATATTTTTCGTGGTCAGATTTTATGGCTTGTCAACTGCTGCTACTTATAAATTGAAATGGGAAAATATATGTTGTCTTAAACAAGAGTTAATAATCAAAAGCACATCTAACATATTTTAGTTTGTCGAATTTTATACTTGAACTATTAGGTTAGCAGATTTTCTGCTTGAATTATCACCAACTATATACAAGTACACCTTAACTATCAATTGTTCACTTTTTTTACCCGAACGATGATGATATTCATGTAGCATAAGTGATTAATATAATTGATAGTTGAGGTATGGTTTGAGAAATAATTGATGATATAAAATGTAAGCATTTAACAGATTGTACGACTTAAACAATCAATTATATATTCCTATCACTTATTCAGGAACGTTGAACTTAATGATTTTCACATACACATAATAGTAATTCAATACAGAATTACTTACCTGAATTCTCCATGATTTTTCTGTAGGCAAAATTAAGCGGAAGCACAAAACAGAATATTGTTTTTCTCTCTCTTAACCTTAGATTTTAGAGTAGTATTTGATGGAGCCTATTCTTTTTTTGGTAGAGAGAGGACCCTTTTTATAATACAGGAAGTCAGTTATGTTTTCAGGTTCTATCAACATGATTTGTGGATATAATAATTATCCACTAACAGTCAGTAATTATCCTACTAGGAGTCAGTAATTATCCTACTAACAGATTAGTTAGTAGTTTAATCCTACTAGGTAACTTCCCCATACAGATTTAGGATTTAACTTATTCAATTATTATTAAACCAGTAAATAAATTAATTATGTGGGCTATAGAAATTTATAGAAAACTCACACAACTGATAGTTCATGTATGAAACTCGAAGACACCAGATACTTTAAGCATTTTTTTGACTATTCACTCTTTAGAAATTTAATTTATATTCTAGTGACTAGTGTACTATCTTGCCCATTATATAATAAGGCTTAATACATAACATGCCCTTTAAACTTGTATTCCACTTAGACACTAGACTAAGCATTATTTCAATTGAATATCTCCAACCCCTAATTTTGTGTTTTAGTTATATATTTTTGGTTTTCATTTTAGATTTTCTTTTGCATGTGTTCTCATTCGCTTATTAGATAGTTAAGTTAACGATATAAAAATGTCATTTTATTTAATTATATTTATTTTCCTCAATAAGCTGTAAAACCCTATAAATTTTCTACTTGAAATTGGTGTGTATAATCAAAGAAGATGACACATTTTATATGATTAGTTTAACCATCTATTCAAATATAAACACGCAAAATTTGATGGATGATGCCTAATTGGATATTTTATTAGGAATGGATGTATTCAATTGGAACATGACTTACTTTGAGTGTCCAAATGAAATAACTTGGCAAGTTTAACGGGCTGGCTACGTATTAGGCCTAACAATAATGGTCAAAATGGCAGGCAAAAATAAAAATAGCTATTCCAGCTAAGTGCTGGCTGTGGGGTTTGAACACACGCGTACTTATTATGTAGAAGATCTCAAGTCTTCTCCTTTAACCTCTCGGGCAAACCAGCTTCGGCGTTTGACCAGCTCTTACAATTAAACACAAATATTTCCACAGTTTCTTTTGGAGAAAATTAAAATATTCCTTTTTAAAAGAATTTTAGATAATGGTACTATATTTGACTAACCATTTACAAAAAATAAATGTTTCTGAAATATAATTAGGTTTTTGAAACAAACTTTTCTCAAAAAAATAACAAGGAGATTGCCAACACATTTTTTTAATTTATAAACTAGAGTACTCACCAAAAGTCTTTCAAAAACAACATCGCTACCTCCACGAGGTAGTGATAAGGTTTGTGTACACTTTATCCTTCCCATGCCTCATTTGTGGGATTTTACGGTGTATGTCGTTGTTGTTGTAAACTAGAGTACTCACCATGCATCATGAGTAAATTTCATTTTGATGAATTTTTTTGGACATATACTATAACGCTCCAAATCTGGTACCCGGAATGCTACACGGTACTAATGACTTCAAAGGACCACAAACTAACCCATGACTGATATCTGTAACTGAGCACTAAATAATACATTATAAATATGCAGAATATAAGCTATAAGGACATAAGGTTCAAAACTGAACTAATACTGACTATAATATAATATCTGTAATAAGGTATGACAATACCCACAACTGAGATAAACTGTATGAAACTTGCTGTAGTCTGAAGGCCTATAAACTGTCTAAAAACTGTGGAGTTGATGGGACATGTACTCAACTAACTCCAAAATATTAAAATAAATTGAAAACTGAAATAATAATGTAATCATCATGTTCTCAAAGAAGAGGACTCACAGTTGACTCTGACTGCTGAACCAGGATGCTACTGATGCTCTGGAACCATTCTTCTAAACCTATGGTATAAGATACCATAGCACAAATATGTTAGTACTTTAAATGTACTAGTATGCAAGTGTGGTAGGTTGAATTCAAGGGGTTTCATATGCATGAACAATACTAACTGACTGACTAACATAAACATGAGAATACACACATGCATATGTAACTGTATCTGATATCGTGATAGGACTGAATATTGAGTTTTGACTACTGAGTTTACTAATAACATAGATTTACTGACATCTAAGTTGACGAATACTGATATACTGAATAATTGAGGGACTGATACTATGTTACTGATATATGAATAACTGTGTCTGATAGTTCTGACTATGAAAAATTGGTTTGGTTGACTGTATCTGATAGTGCTAAAGCTTAATACTGATAACATAAGTTTTGATAACTGATATAACCGATAACATAAGTGACTGTATCTGACAGTCCTAAATCTAATGGAACTAGCTGAGTTTCGTACTGTATCTGGCAGTCCTAAAATCTGTAGAACTATCTGAGTTTTATTAATGAGACTGAGACTGAGACTGAAAACTGAGACTGTAGGAAATAATCATCTAACCAACATGCCCCATACTAAGCTAAATGGGGTCAAACCTGTAACCCTAGTTGGAAGGGTGTCAGTACCGCACCACTGATAAAGACAACTGCTATGGAGTCATTCCTAATCTAGCGGGTGATCCCTGGGATCAGTCCTATACATTTAAATGTGATAACAGGTGATCCTTGAGTATGTCAGTCCTATCTAACGAGTGACATCTCGTACCTATGCTGGATACGTAGTTCTGGAACTTAGGGATTTCTTCTAGGAATCTCAGTCCTATCTAGTGGGTGAGTACCCATCCCTAGGCTTGCTCGATGATGAATCCTACTCCCATCTGAAAGACACTGAACTGATTAACTGAACTGAAGTGATTATCTGAAATGAGCCGATACTAATGGTATTGTTTAGCAGAGCTAAACTGAGTTTACTGAGTTTCAATGACTGACGAAATGTACTGAGTTATAAGGACTGACAGAGAGTATTGAAGTTACTGAGATTACTGAGTAGGACTGATCTGATGGATACTGAATTTACTGAGATTTCTTAAGTCATGAGACTGAGTAAATTCTACTGATCATGGCTTGACTGAGATTATCATGAAAACCTGATATGGCTCTAGGCACACAGCTAACTTATCGGGTACAAGTACCCTCAGGACTCGATGGAAAGAAACTGACATAACATGGCTTACTTGAACACATGACTAACAACACAATTCATAATTCATTTATTGAAGCACTTCATCAAACATGTGATATGCATAAACTTGTACATAAATGGGGATTTTATAATGTCATGCTAGTTGGGCACTTTTCCTTCATATAGACACTTAATCAAACACATGGTAGGCATAATATATAGAGACAATATTATACAACAATTAAATATCATGATTCAACATCTAATTTCATTATCCTAGGGTTTAATCATAGGTTCACATGAATACATATCTATACAAATTAATTTCACATAACATTGATCACCCAACATGGATTTGAATTCAATTGATCATTCTCAGCATAAACAAAACAAACCCAATATAAAATTCATAAAGAAATCGATAAACTTAAACTCAGAAAAGAGATTCTTGGGCTTCATGGACGAAAAGAGTCCGTGAATGAATACTATGCATACCTTGGTTCGTAAATACACGAAGATTGGCGGAGGAAATTCTTGAACTTGAATCTTCTATGAAAAACCCTAATGTGTTCTTGAGAGGATTTTGAGAGAATAAAGTATATTTTGGTGTAATGGAGGCTCAAATCCGTGTTTTTAAGCTTATATAAGGTAGGGAAATTGACCCTTTTAACCCTAAGACATGTATTTTAATTCTTGTGAAAATTTTCCGATTTCCATCCCTAGCGCGATGGGCGACTATCACGCCAAGTCACTGGAACTGGATAATTAGGAATCTGCATGGTGGCGCGACGCGGAGCTATCGCATTGACACCTTGTTTGAGACCTGGAAGTTTAGCGCGACACGCCACTATCATAAAGCAACACTGGAAATTGACAATTGCCATTTAAGCTGGCTCCACGACGCGCTGATGGCTCGGTGATACACTGTCTCACTAAAAAGGTTCTAACTCTTCGCCCGAGTGTCAAATTTAGGAGAATTTGGTATCGATGAAAAGTTTATTGAATTTACCACATGAAAAATAGTGAAAATCTTAAAAATTCCACATGTATAAAGGTGGATTCATCTTTGAAATAAGTCTTTGACATTCTTGGGACGGATTTAAGCTGGTAGAAATACAGGGTATTACATATGCAACCTATAAAATTATTAATACTAGTTTAGGTGTATGCCCCTCGCACGTGTAACTCACTTTATTGAGTTCAAATGTTACACTAAATAGGATATTTGTTTAAATAATAACTATGAATACAAAAATTAAATTCAACATCTTTTGGAGAATTTATTTAATTAAACCTAATTTTTACCCAAAAATTTGTCAAAGCCAATCGACATACATCTACCACCTGTAAACTATAACAAAACAATATGACGATAGAGACATTAAAATAATTTAATTAAATCTAACCTTTACACAAAAATTTTCTCAAAGCCTCCTGACACTCATCTACCACCTGTAAACTATAACAAAATAATATGATAATAGAGATATCAAAATAATACAACTAACCTTAACCTTTATATAAAAAAAATTCTCAAATTAGAGATTTAAATGCAATACAATTAAACCTAACCTTTATTTAAAAAATTCTTCAAAGCCGACCGACATTAATCTACCACCTGTAAATTCATCTACGACCTGTAAACTACAACAAAATAATACAATAGTGATCACATCTATAAACTACAATAAAATAATATAATAGTGATCATAAAGCTTTAGTTTTGCTAAAAATAATACTTGTCTAAGAAAAATTTTTGACCCTAAGAAATTACTTGAAAGAAAACAAAAAAGATATATCTATATACACACGTTGAATTCTATTATGTTGTCAAAAACAATGATGAAATTGAGGGTTAGAAAATTAAGCATTCACTAATCTAGACATGCAACTGACTCAAGTTAGATGGATAAGATATTGAGTTTGAATCTCAATATACCATATTAAAGATATTATGATGGCTTAGACAAAATAATGGGTTTTTGTGAAAAGTCATGAGATATGTCCCATTGAGTATGCTTCATTCTCTGAAGTGAATATGGTAGTAGTACATAAAAAGTCTGAAAGAAGACAAGTGATTGAATGTGCGAATTTAAGCGCGAAGGGACAATATGATAATAATCATAAAAATGATAATATTTTCACACACTTATTATGATTATAATATATGTTAGAGAAAAATTCTCTACATTATATGCACACCTCGATTTGCTCTTGAATTAGCAGTATTTTAAAAGAGGTTATAAGCTATTATAATATTTATAGGCTTAAGGAACGATTAAATTCTATTCATGTGAATGAGAATTTTGATTGTTATAAGCATAGATTCATTTCTTGGAGTGAATGTGATAATATTTAGTGAAGCTCATCAATACAAACGTGCACTTGATTGTGATGGTATCAGAACTGAACTCTTAAAGAGGGAAAATAATTGAGAAGAGTTATTTTGAAATCTACTTCAGAAGTAGTAAATCTGAAATCTATTCATATCATAGTAAATCTGAAATTTACTAAAGTAAAATAATACATGTCATGGTAAACTTGAAATTACTAGTATAAAAGTTCATAAATTGACATGAACGATTATGACATCCCGAAGATGTGCATATTGAATATTAAACATATATTGAAGAATTAGAAAATTCTTCATAAACTTTTAATGTTGTTTGTTCTCATGATAAGTTGATTGGACCAACTAATGTTTAGATTGCATCCCTTAAAATCTGACAAGTATAAAAGGTGAATATGGGCCCGTTCACCTATCATGTAATCTATATAGATGCATCAATATAAGATGATCACATATGAGTTTATTGTCAACCTGCAGTTTGACATTCATAAAGTTGCTTGCTCAATATAATTAAGTTAAGAACATAATTTTTATATTGTGTAATCAAGAGAATTCATCTTGATAATGATGGTTTGATATTGAACCTTCGATAATTAGCTGAATCATTGCTAATGAGAACAAAACTTTATGTGTTGGTTTGAAATATCATATACAAAAGTACTTGTATGAATCAAACCAATATATTATAATTAGTTCTTCCTCAAAGAAGGTTCTGAGTCAGGAACCACACATTGTCCATCTAATAGTTTTAATGTGCAGTATATGATTAATAAATATACTATGGTACACATAGATGGATTCATCAAAGAAGATGGAGGATTTATATTAGTTTTTCTAACATAAGGGGGAGATTATAAGCAACTATGAAATATGTTTGGAATTATCATCAGATCCTCATTTAAAAGATAATTTAAGTCAAATATTGAAAGCATCTCATGTTTAAGCTGCAAGTGCTCCTATTTTTGTGTCCCTAAAGGATAAAGTCTATGCATGTGTAAAAAGTGATACATCAATTGGTTTCAAATAAGATAATTCTTGAAAAGGATAAGGATCAAATGATCATAATAAGAAAGTAATGTACTCTTGAAGAGCTTATGAAATTACACTTCATGAAACCTTATGAGAGGTTCAGGTACCTAAAAATAATTAAGTGATGAGATCTCAAAATGTTATGTCACATAGAGAACTAATACAAAATGAGAAACCATTGACGATATTTTTGATACAATATTGGCACAATATTGTAAAAGATTACGAGGATCTGAATTCTATGTTAATTTAAGCATACTTACGTAAAAACATTTATCAAGTGACGTGAAAGGATGTATCTTGGTAAGCATAACACTTATTTGATTTGCAGTCCAGACACTTGAAGATGTCACACATATTGATATTTTCACTTGACAAAAATCTATATGAAAATCCCTAAAGGATTTAAAATGCCTGAAGCATATAAAATTTCTGAAAAACTTGTTTATTATCCTTATAAAGGATAAATTGATGGTTTGAATATTATTGAAACTCTTGGAGAGTTTTCAAAAGTAAAAGATTATTTACTAAAATGAAAATATACCAATTTAGATTGGTTATGAAGTATCATATCTTAGTGCAATTGGTGCACTTATGTATCTTGAAAATACCACAAGGCCTGATATAGCCTTTTCGCTCAATTTTTTAGCAAGGTATAGTTCTGATTCTACTAGGAGACATCGAAATGAGATCAAACATATGAGCTTATTTATTCTAAAGATTGTAGTCCCCATCTTGTTGGTTATGTGATGCTGGGTACTTATCTGACCCATATAAAGCTCAATCTCAAATAAGTTATGTGTTTATATGTGGGGGTACTTCTATATCCTAGAGATATACAAAGCAGTCTATCTAGACACTTCATCAAACCATGCTGAGATAATAACTATTCATGAAACAACCTGAGAATGTGTGTGGTTGAGGTCCATGATTCATCTCATTTGAGAAAAATATGATTTGAAATGTGACAAAGTACCCATAATTATTTTATGAGGATAATGTAGCATGTACAACACAACTTAAGGGAGGACTCAAGGAGATATAACAAAGCACATTTCACCAAATCTTTTCTATACACACAAGCTACAAAAGAATGATGATATTAACATGCAACATATTTGTTCAAGTGACAATGTGGTTAATTTATTCACCAAGTCCCCTCCAGTACCAACTTTCAAGAAGATGGTGCACAAGATCGGGATACAAAGGTTCAAGGATGTTTTCATTAGGGGGAGTTAATACACGCTGTACTCTTTTGTTCTTACGAGGTTTTGTCCCAATGGATTTTTCTTGTAAGATTCTTAATGAGGCAACCTATACGTATTATTAGAGATGTATACTCTTTTTCCTTCACTAAATTTTTTTCCCACTGGGTTTTTTATAGTAAGGTTTTAACGAGGTATATTATCTATCAATTAGACATTCAAGGGGGAGTGTTATAAATATATTACCATATATTGTGAATGTATACTTTACCATATATAGTGAATGTCTATTTTATCATATATAGTGAATGTCTATTTATGAAAAAGCTAGAAACCCCACTATAAATAAAGGGGTTTCTTTCATTGTAATTCAACCCATCAGGAGAACACCTCAAGATAAATAAGAATTACTCTCTCTTCTCTCTCTATTTTTCTTCATCTTTCCTTAATATTTCATCACAAAGAACATGTTTTAGTTTGTAATAGATACTAGAACTATACTGTCTAAGTGGAGATATTTGGTTCACAACACAATCTAGGCTCAAAATTGTATAAATGATTTGCTGTAAATTAAATTTCTAGTTGGTTACAACTCTACTCTTTGGTTGACAAAAAGTTATAGAGGACTATTTAGACATTGGTGGATATACTTTAGGACAATGCACTAGTTTTAAAGGGAGATAGAATAATCATTCGTCAATAGTCAAGCTTATGTATAATAATAACAATTATAATGTTAGCACAAATGATATAATTTGAAACATTTTGGGGGCAAACAATGTTGATCACCAAATGGTTTGTTCGAGTTATATGCTAATCATGTTCATAGCAACGTGAGACAACTTTAATGTTTACATTGATCATTGATGTCTCGTAAAGTTTTTATAGTTAGATGCATGAGATGTTGTATTTCAATATTTCAACAAGTGGAAAGATTTTTGTGCATTTCCATTTATAAAGTAAACTCTGCCAAAAGATTGGAAACTTGGAGAGTTTATCAAAGTTTAAGACTCAAGAGGATACAAGGATCATATGGTCTAAGTCTTGCCTCTGAGTTCAAGGAGAGACCGATTCGTACTTCAAGGATGCCCCAAAGTTCTTTTATTTAAGTAATATGTGCTCGCCCAGGCCCCAAGTTGGTCACACATATGTTTGGAATGTTTTAATTATTTATAATATCTAAATATTATATTTGGAAGGTAGTATGGACGATTAGAAGAGGGAAGAAGTAGTTTGAAATATTGAAAAAAAGTAATTTGAAATATATTGAGATCATTTAATGTCACGACTCAAAAGGTCATGAGTAGCACCGGCTCTAACCTATGACAGAAAAACCATACTAATCTTACCTATACAAACCCAAGTGTTAATTTCACATTCATCTTATATTGAATTTCTTGTTTTTAAACCAGTATTAAAAGGTCTTCATTCAATAAATAATAATTTTCAACGATATTAACATCCATAAAACAAATAGAGTGTGGAAACCTCTCTTTATTATAATCCTTGAGACTTGAACGTACCATTCAAGAACACCTAAGAATAAACCAAGTCCGAGACCAACATGAATATCAAAAAACATAAAGAATAAAAATTTGTCTTAGTCCTAAAACAAGGGACATGAACATCACTAAGAAGATCCAAAGGTTGTCCGATCATGGTGCTCATCCTCAAATCAAGTTTGAACCACTAACTACAGTCGAGGTCATGTGTCAGCTGCTAAAAGATGTTCCGTACTCAATAAGAGAAGAGAACAAGTAGCATCGGTACATCAACAAGTACTCTTAAGTATCATAGGCCGACTAACTCAACAATGTACAAGTAAGCAAGCCAGATTAGTATAGAAGCAATCGTAACAAAATTCATAATAAAATACATTAATAATTGTGCAACATATAAGCATAATTCACAGTCTACTTTCACGGGATTTCTTACATAGCCACTTCCATAAATAACTCATCAACACATATAATCATCATAAAGATGCCCAATTCATAAGAATGAGTACATGCATGCAAGATATGTGCACCATATCTTATTTTTCTCCTCCTCATCAATAATATCTCGTTATACCGGTATGGTTCCTAACCCTTTGTCATAATCATATCATAATCATACCGACATGGTGCCTGATCCTTTATCATAATCTATCACAATCCAACCCCGAACCTAGTCGTAACTGGTATCTCAAGACCACCGATGGGCGGTAACCGCCCTCTATGCCTAGCCAACAGAACACAATAAGAATAAGTGGCAGAAAAAACCAAACAGTAATACAAAATATAGATAAACCAAAATAAAGGTTCTAAGAATCCATAACAAATAACCACCCACACTTGTCCACAAAAGCCTCTAAAATTGAATATCAAACTAGGTCGGGAAATTCCCCAACCATAGCTAAAAAGAGAATCCAAAATAATCGTCTAAGACATAAATAATAACAGGGTAATGAAATGTCAGGACTTTTATAGAATGGAATCTCACCACTTCAAAGCTGGCCAAATAATGAACTAGAACCACCTAACTATGCATAATTCAACCAAAAACCCCTAGAACCCTACATCATGAAATGATGCAACATCTGAGGAAAGTTAGTGGGATGAGCACTAGTATGTAACTCAGGATAGGGATAAAATAATGCCATGTCCAAATCAATCCAAAACCATATACACATATTTATATACATGTATATAAGATGCTACGATGAGGAATAAGGTTTAAGCATGAGATTTAAAACCATTAAACTGGAATGTGTAACTCTAACCATCCTAAGGGCACCCACGGGCTATATGGATTTAGCTTTCCCTGGTGAAAGATCCCCAACATGTGTTAGCCACACGAACTAAGGAAATCAGGGAATCCATGACCTCTTCCATTCTAATATATCTATAAAAACCCCATGCCAACAAATGTAGTTTTCAATATTGGTCCCCTCGGGACATCCACCTTCCACGGTGGGCTACACAATCCTCTTTAAGTCCAAATTAAAATCATTTACACACATTCCCATACATTAACCAATGAGCCTTTTACTTAGGCATTTACCGATGGTTTCGTCATACCAAATAAAGTTTAAGCTTGCAAATCAATTTGATTATGCTATTCCAAAACTAATTAGCCAAATTAACTCCAAAGTTTTCAATCTAAAATCAATCCATGTCCACCAAGGCCTTTTAAAATCAATTTATGTTCACTTAACCCTTTATGGAATACAAGGTTTCAAAAGTGAAGTAGATTATGCATATATGTCAAACCCATTTTTTTTACCAAAATGATTAATTTTGTAGTTCGAAAAGGATTTTATTTACCAAAGTGACTGAAAATGAAAATTTATTTTGAAAAGAATTTTTTCACAATTAAACTTAGAGTCCCCACTTGGCATAAATATGGTATGCCAAGTCAACTTTGGAAATCTTTTTTCAAAATAATTTTTGACTTTTTAAAACTGTCCCACAAACAGAGATTTCAGTTAAGGAGTTCTGTTGATCGAGAGGAAGGTGTTAGGCATCCCTTGGTCCGTGGTTCAACCACAGTTGCTTCGTGGAGTATATCGGCTAGTATGACACTATGAGATGCACAAAACAATAAAAACATATAACAAGAAAAAACACAACCAAAAACAATCAAAACTCCAAAAATAGTGTCCAGTTCAATTAATACTGACCAAATAAAATATGTTGAAATGAAAACCAAAACTATGCTTTATCCGATATCACAGGCCTTGATCATAATTGATCTTACGAATTCAGAGTGTCACAGGGCATTTCACGATGAATATATACATGTGACCAAGGGGCATCCCCCGGTGAATAAATACATTTGATAGAAAAATACGATATAAATAAAAAATCATTCAAACTAAATATTCACACATTTGATAATATAGAATCCGAAGGCTTTCCTACCTAAAATCTAAGATTTGCCTATCAATTTCCCCTAAACATGATACTATCTCGTACAACAAAATCGATGTTTATTACAAATTAAAAAATCATCCATGAATCAAACTAACCAATATTTGCCTTTATCAATTTTCAATTCCCAACCCAAATTTCATTCTCAATCAATGATTAACTAATTCTTTGGCTATCAATTTAATTTTCTCTTTTCAATTTATAACATCCGAATCTAACATCAACTATATACACAACAAACATCCAAATATGGTAAGCACACAGGCCATTTTCACCCCAACAATAATTAAAATTCAAGATAAAATAAAGAATGAGAGGAGAAATGGACCTTAAATTTAAGCTTTTCAAGTGTAATTTCTCCTTCCGACTATAATCGCGATCAAAATCTCAGACCAAACCTCAATAAAACAAACAAATCCAGCTTAGATCTAATTCTTTTATTCTATTTTTACCAACCCAAATTAAAAAGTACAACGTAAAGAGAAACCGTACTAGATTCCATGTATAATGTCATTGTTTAAATTGTTTTCCAATGAATTTCATTAGAATCGGAATGAAATAGGTAGAGCTCGATCGATTTGTTAAACTTTACTAGCAATGTCATTTTCCAGCGAGAATTCACCAGAAAAATCCCTTACTCCGTTTGATTTTGCTCTCCCTCTCTCGTTGGTCACTCCCTATTTCATTATTCTCTCTTTATTTTCAATCTTGTTCCTCATTGGTGTTCTTTTTTTTGATATCCCCTCTTTTCGATCACTATCTTAATTTTTCTCTCTCCTTCTTCACTATTTTTCCTTATTCTCTCTAAATTCTCACCATTCCAGTGTGTTTGCGAGTGAATTTTAGTGAGGTCTGGGTATTTTGTTGTGTGGAGCATGTATTGTGAGTGTACAATGTGTGAGTTTTTGATGTTAATGGAGGAATTTCTTAATAGCTCTTTTTTTGTACATTGTGTGTATATTAATGGAGGAGTATACATGTATATTTATGTCTTTATGCCTATATGAAATGGAAGAGTCGGTGTGTGTATAATCTGTGTAAGGTCTCAAACTGTTATAAAAAAAATAAAATGTGAGTTGGGGTATTGGGGGATGGGGTATGTGGGTTAGGGCAGGGGTGACACATCTATTTTGTTTTTTAGAAAGAGAAGTATATATGGGGTAGGGGTGAGTGGTATGGGTGTAAGGGAATAGGATAAATTGACGTCTACAAAGGGTAAATTTATGTGTCTACTTCATGCCCCTCTTTGGTTGTAAAAACAAAGTGTTTTAAAACAAAAAAGTAGACAATGAGATAGACTTTGACCCGACCATTATTCTAAAGTAAGGAAAAGAAAGATAGAGTGCAATCAAAACTTGATTTTGGATATCCTACCTATCCCAGGTTATATGGGAATTAGGTCACATGTATTTCCCAGGATTAAAAAGAAAAGGGACTGTACCGATTTAGAGAGTCGAGTGAGGTCCTATCTAGGTTCCAGTTTGCGGCTCTGTCATTACATCAAAAATAAAGATTACAAGTTAAAAAAAACAAATAAAATTACAAAAGTACTATCAATACAACCTCTCTTGACTCTTGACTTTAGTCTTTAATGCTTTCAAAAGTGACCAAAGATCTTATCTTCTTTGGGTTGAACTTGAGAATAATTTTTTCTCCATACAAAATCTGGTATTGGAGTTGAACTCAAAAATTGGACATATTCTTCAAGTAGTACTTGTGAATTTGAAGTTGAACTTGAAAATCATTACCCAGGCGGGCTCCTGGTTTCCCATTTCATCACCCTATTTTTCGGTCAGTCTTCGGACTTGCAATTTCATCACCCCGTTCTCTGGGTGGACTCCCGACTTACAATTTCCTTACCGTTTTCTCTAGGCAGGCTCCTAACTTTCAATTTTATCACCATGTTCTCTGAGTAGGTTCTCGACTTATAATTTTATCACCCTATTCTCCGAGTAAGCATCCAACTTGCAATTTTCTCATCATGTTCTCCAGGTGGTATCCTGACCTTCAATTTTATCATCCTGTTCTTCGAGCAGGCTCCTGACTTGCAATTTTCTCACCCTGTTCTCCGGGAGAGCTCATGATTTGAAATTTTCTCACCCTGTTCTCCAGATGGTCTCTTGACTTTCAATTTCATCACCCTATTCTCTGAGCAGGCTCCTGACTTTCAATTTCATCACCCTGCTCTTTGAACAGGCTCCCAACTTACAATTTCATCACCCTATTCTTCGGGAAGGTTCTCAACTTGTAATTTCATCACCTTGTTCTCCAGGCGGGCTCATGACTTGCAATTTTATTACCCTGTTTTTTAGGCGAGCTATTGACCTACAGTTTTATCACCCTATTCTCCGAGCAGGCTCTCGACTTGTAATTTCATCACCCTATTCTCCGAGCAAGCTCCTGACTTTCAATTTCATCACCCTGCTCTTCGAGCAGGCTCCCAACTTATAATTTCATCACCCTATTCTCTGGGTGAGCTCCCAACTTTTAATTTCATCACCTGGTTCTCTAGGTAGGCTCCTGACTTGCAATTTTATTACTCTATTCTCTGAGCAAGCTCCCGATTTGCAATTTCATCACCCTATTTTCTAGGGGGCTCTCAACCTGTAATTTCATCACCCTATTCTTCAGGTGGGATTTCTACCTATACTTTCACTACCTTGTTCTTTGGGAGGGCTCTCGACCAATAATTTCCTCACTCTATTCTCTAGGCGAGCTCCTGTCTTTCAATTTCCTCACCCTATACTCCAGGTGGGCTCCTGAAATCAAAGTTAAAACTAGAACAAAAACTATCTCAAACAAAGATTTGATAAATAAAGATTCCATTTTTCAGAAAAATAAAGTCTCATTTTTTAGGAGGGTCCAAAACTGGAGTTCCAAATAACATGAATTAAATTTTTTTCCCCAGTTTATCATCAAAAAACTTTTGTAGGTATCAAACCCAATCACAACTTCTTGCAAAATGTATGATGCAATGGTTAATCAAGACTCTAATCAATAAATGCATCATGATGATAAAATTAAATGACTAAAACTAACTAGTGTGTTTCTTAAGAGTAAAAGTTAAAGATTCTGACTAAAAAGTGCATCTTTTAGGATTAACAACTTATATTGGGAAGTGCACCTCCTAGCTATGAAACATAAAAGACCCAAATTTGAAAGTATGTCTCTTAGGGGTACAAGATGGCGAGTTTAACCATAATTGTGATTATCAAACCTGTGCAGCAATATTTTCTCTTATATTTGTAGAAGTGAGGAGTTACAACCTTTGATATTTAGGCTCTGAAGTTGTTGATCTACATGTAACACGTGTTCCTGTTTCATAAAAACAAACTTATAAGTGTAAATATATGGTGGCTGGTTTGTGACTTTAGGTTTTGAGGCAATCCCTCTTGTATTTTTCACATTTAATCTTTCTTCTATCTATTGACATATGCCATTGTCTTGATGCACCATTGATCCAAACTCAGATTATTAAGAGTGACTCCGAAACAAACACAGTATTTCCAATTTGCTATGTCTCTCAGATAAATCCTTTGAACATTGGTATCTTCATGAATCCCCAAACTTACCTGTTGATAAAACTTTTTGTAGGCCTTGTTTTGGCTTAGAATCATATTTATTTCATGTGTTGGACTTTTGTCTTACTTTGTGCAATTGAAGAAGTTGGTAGCAAGTTTTGAAATTTTTTCTTATTTGTTTTGACATGGATTTGACTCAAAGACACGAGAAAAATGACAATGATTTTCCATTTGGATAAAAAACTCAAGAGAACAAAAATAGAAATATAGAGAATAAAGAAATGATAATGAATGTCCCCATTTTGGAAATGAAGAAAGAAAAGCTTATCTAAAAATGAACACTAATTCTAATGATTATCATGGCATGCATTTTAGATTCAGCTGCCTGATCTTTCCATCCAAACTTTATAAATTGTTGTTGAGTTAATGACCTTGAGACTGAGATACTTTCTTAAGCTCATTGTACTCATAGACCTTATTTGGATAGTGACGCCTTGAAGGGTTTTCACTAACAAACCTAGCTCGTTTTAACTGCTTTATGCTCACCATTTCCCTACAGTGTCTGTGAGGGTTTCTATATATAAGACTTTCTCTTTTCATTGATCTAAGCTTACCATCACCTTACGGTGCTCATGGGATTTTTCATCCATAAGGCTCTTATTTTATTTCTCACAATCGTCTTATGGTGCCCATAAGGATTTTCACCAATAAGACTTATTTTTATTTCTCTACCACTGCCTTGCCGTGCCCCTGAGGGTTTTTACGTATAAGACTCTCTCATTTTTATTTCTGTTAACTCATAACCATTTTATGATTCCCTTAAGGGTTTTCACCAATATGAATCTCATTTTATTTCTTCTAATTTCTCGTGTTGATAAAGACAAGTAATACCCAAAATGCATTATTATATTCATTGCATGCTTAGCCTTAATATTCCCAAAAATTAATTTGAAGGTCGTTCTTTAAATGTAATGTGGCTTTTAGATATGGTGAGGAGAAAAATAATGACATGAGGCTCAAATGACACTTCAAATGGGTGAGATTTGCAACTTTTGAAATCGACTCAAATAATGAAAATTTACTCATGCCCCAGTTTCTTTTGACTGGGTAATTCAGAACTATTTATTTAGTTAGACCGAACCCAGAGTAGGGCTGCCTACATATCTCACCTCCAAAAGAGGAGAATCAGGTCAAACGTAGTTCCAACAACTTGTTCTTTTGCTTGAATTTGATTTCTTTTCTTCTTCTCCTTTTTTGACTTTTATTTGTCTCTTTGCTTTGAGACTTTTTCTGACTCTATTTTCTTGACACCCTTATGTCCTTTATTTCTTTTTAAAACACTTTTTCTCTCCTTCTATCTCTCTTTTGTAATTTTCTAACTCTATTTTCTTGCTTGGCACTTTTTTTTTTGAAATTTGCTAACTCTATCTTGATTCCAAAAAAGAGGTTTGAAAGAAAAATAGAACTAAAACTCAAATGGGGTAAACAAAGAATGACACAATGTTTGGATATCAGAACAAAATGCCTTTGTCATATCAATCCCTGAAAATGTAGGTACATAACATGCAATGTGAAAGTGAAGGATGAAGATCATTTTTGACATTTTCACAACACTGACTTTAACTGAGCACATGCATCACTTCTTATTCCGTCTATCAAATCTACAATTCCATTATACCTCATATTAGATTACTCATACTTTAGTGAAGCAAATTTTCTTTCTTTTCTCTTGACAGGAGATTATGCATCCACTGTTTGATCCAATTCAAAATGATTGAGATATGTCCTTTAATTGATAACCTAGATGTTCTTGTGATTCTCAAAATAATTGCCTTAATTCTTAGATCTTCAACTTTGACCCTTTAATTCAATGTTCCATGATTAAATTAGATTTTAAGATTTGGCTGAAAGTTCCGTAAGCATGTCATATCACTAGAACCAACACAAAATGTATTGTGTAAAAAAGACACACAAATAACTTAAAATTATACAAAACAACAAGGGACACCACATTTCATTGAACGTAAAGATAGAAGGGTTTGAACAAAGATAATAAAGAAGAAAAACATGATAGATCCTGAACTACAACCATAAAATAATTTGGAAAATAGAAAGAAAAATAAAACAAACTACTAACAATCCTTCCTAGTAAGGAGAGGAGTGACTTCTTAATTACTGAGCTTAACACCTTAGCCACTGATTTGTAAATCATCATGGCTTGAGTTTTTATCACCATCAAATGCATTTCTCTCAATAAATAAATTTTGGATCCTCATGCTCAACAATATTCCCATATATTATGCATTACCGTGCATTAGTGAAGGATTCTGTGTGACACTTATAGTGTCAATGTTTTTCACTATGATCAATTCTTTTTGAATCATCCTTTTTATTTCTCTTTTCAAAGTATGATAATCTTCAGTACTGTAACTTTGAACATTAGAATGATATACACACCGTACATTAGGATCAAAATTTCTTGAATATGGGTCAGGTGTATCTTGAGGATAGGAGTAATCATATCCCACAATCTTAATCTCTAGAACAAACTGGTATAGGATTCCCCAATTGGTGTGAAATTATCCTTTGACTTTCTCCTTTTCGCAAACTCTGTCCTCGATTAAAACTTGGATTTAGAGTTACCTTGGTAAATATCTGTGGGTCAAGGACGATATTGAGGAACTAGTGCATGCCATTATGGATAAAAAGATAGACGAGTATATAGTTGTGCGTTATTAAAAGTCTATTGAGAAAGTGGAATAAAATATCTTAGATTTTGGAGAGAGGAACCTTGTTACAGGTAAGTATGTAGATCTTATGTGTAGGCTCGGGATTGAGGCTGACAGTATTAGTGAGTTGGACCTCGCAAGCTCTGGTTTGGCCCTGTCTTGACAATAGATACCTTTTGCTTATTCTTTTCTTCAATTTCCCTTAATTGATTGCAACATCATCCCAAATATTTCACAGAATCCTCATGTCCACATCTTCCTTAAATTTTGGTATCTCAAAGCTCATAGGAAGGTTAATACTTGAAGACATGCCCTAGTCTTTATATGAAACATCTTCATAATCCGCAAGTCCGAGGGAACTTTTCATAGGATTTTCTATACTCTTTATTTATCTAACCATTTTCTGTTGCTCTTCCCGCATGCTAGGATTCTTGGTAGGAAATTTTGGTGGTCTAGTTAACTTAAAAGGAGGCTCGAGAGTATAGTAGAGATCATCGAGAGTATTAAACATAGACTCATTAGCAGATTGAGAAAGCACAACTGTTAGGTGAATAGCTAAAGTGGAAGCCTTAGTAAAGGGTTGAATCACAAAATCACAGATAATATGTGGTGCTGTGAATATGGTAGGCTTATATTAAGGAGCTTGAGAATGAGTGGTTGAAGTACTGGGATGCAATTGGCGCGGTATAAATTCTGAGGCATGTTGTGGTGCATCAATAATAATAAGAAATTGATTTTGCAATTTTGGTGGAAAACTCAAGGTATTTGTAGGCTCAATAGAGGGTAAAGTTATAGCACCCTAGACTTTTGGTCCCTAAAAATTTTCTTAATCTTTGAGCTTACTGTCCCTACTATGACTCAACCTGCGATTCATAGGGTGTCATTGAGTCTTCGGGATCCAATCATTTCCTGATTAGTATATGGGCCTGGAGTTTTTGTCTTGACTACAACTTAGACCCTACGAGTCGTAGGATATCATTACAAGTCATAGGGTGTGAATCATAGGGAAACTAGTGTATTATCCTAAGTTCCTATTGTGACTGCAACTAATATGTTATGAGTCATAAGGACTGGATTTGAGTCGTATGGTGCAATTTATAATAGACCAATGTGGGGTGGACTTTAACACTGTCCAGACTATGAATGGACTAAATGAGTCATAAGGGGACCCTACGAGTCGTAAGGTTACCCGTTGTGATTATTTTTGGTCTTTTAATTAAGGGCATCCTGGTAATTTCCCTCCTTACCCACTTAGACCCCATGACTTAAAACCTCTTTGGGACTTTATTAACATACTATTCATAATAAAAAAATCTCTCAAACTCCCGAACTTCTCTCAAGCTAGATACTGAGGGTTTCCAAGAAGTTGATCAATTAGAGCTCTCAAGGGCAAATTCTCTCCATAACTACTGTTATTCCAGGAATATTACTCTTCCCCAACTATTATTTTGTAAAAACATGTGTTCTAAATATTTATTCATATGGTTTTAATGTTGGTTTTGGAACATGGGTTGAGGGTTTTCAATGTTTGTGTTTGAATAATGTTTTCTATGGTTTACGTATGATTGTTCATGCTTTATATATGGTTTTAAACTTATGGGGTGCAGGGCATAGTGGATAAACTAGGGGATTGTAATTTCCATGAAGTTTGTGAATATTGACAATCGAATTGGTAATAACCCCTACCCAAATTTTGTGAAAGTTGTTTTGAGTATGAGTATAATTGCATTGAACTACTTTTGGAATAATTGCATCATATAAAGACGTATTTGAAACACAATGGTCTAATTTAATAAATAAAGGGAGTTCGTGTTTCCCCACCTTATATTAATGAACAAAAGAAGTTATTTTCCCAAAGTTAATGGAAATTATAATGGCATAATGTTTTTACCTTGCAAGTGTAGTTGGTATGATGATACCAACAATGTATGTCTAATTGTGTATTTTGGTCCAATAAGCAAAAATGTGTGATAGATGTTTTAATGGGAATTAAAAGAGGGTTGTGAAGATGGTCCATGTAAGTAACGGTCCTAAAGACAATACTAGAAATCACATTTTTTAGCGTGGGCTCTAAATGGCCTGGGGTTTGCGTCCCCTTACTTATGACTGGGTGGTTTGAGTCCCCTATATTACATTACACAATCGGGTGCTTAAGTTACCTTAGTAATGATTGGGAGGTTTGAGTCCCCCATGTATATATATAAGATTATTCTATGATTCAAGCGGTTACACACACTAGGGCCCGACTAGAGGTGAGAAGTAGGGTCCATATAGCTTGTAGGGACTGTTATATAACGGTTAAGCTACATAATCCATTCTAAAGTTTTAAAGTGCATGCTTAGCCTTGTTCCTTATCCCGATATGATATTTATAGGTATGATGTTATGTGCATAGTTTTTGAATTTGATTTGACTTGACATTATTTTATTCCCTTATCCCCAAGTTACATTCTAGTGCTCAACCTACTAACCATCTCAAGATGTTATATCCCCACACAATGTAGGCACCAGAGATACTTCTAATTTTCTTGTGCATTATTAGGTGGATCGAATCAGTTCATTGGTCATTTATGGAAAAATGGTGAGCTTCTATTCTCTGAAAGACTTGATCATTCCATCTATTTCCTTTTATAAATGAGAATTGAAGACTTCACATTATCATTATCATTTTCATTGTCATTGTCATTATCAGAGTTGGGGGCATGTACCAACTCTTTATTGATTTTGATTTTGTTATAAGGCTTTATGGATATTACTGTGGACTTGGGTGTTGTTGTTGGTTGTTTTTAGTTAGTTAATAGTTACTGATTATAGACATATCTTAAATTCTTTGATCTTATCTTATGCTATCTTGTTATATGTTCAGAATTCAGTTACTATTGGGGGTATTGTATTTTGTTTGATTACGAGCAGGGGGTGGTATCCATTCCTTATTAAAATTAAGATGCCTGTCATTGCCAGGCCCTAGTTCGGTCGTGATAAAGATGGTATCAGAGCCTAGGTTTGGTGTTATTGGGTGTCAACAAAGCCTTATGAAGTAGAGTCTCTTTTATGGGTGTGTAGCACCCTACACTTATAAGGGAGATGCTACGAGATATTTAGGAATGTTTCCCTTTCTTGTTGTTCTATTTTGAGCTATAGAGTCTAAGATCCTAAAATCCTCTTTAATTCTTGTTTATTTTCTTTTCAAATCATGCCACCTAAAAGATATGATGCTCGTTGAAACTCTTCTATCCTGAGGATAATGTCGATGGAGCTCATACTACTTATAGAGTTTAGACTTGATCTAGAGATCTATCTCCTGACTGTACTCTCTACGTGGAGTTCCACCAATCCCCTTGCCCTCTTTGCATACCTTAAGCTGATGTTTCTAATACTAAGTTTTTCTAGTCGATCTATTTGCTTACCCAATTGGTGGCCTCAGACTGAGCGTGTTGCATCTGTTGATCCATATTTTGAGGTCACTAGAGTTGGCCAATTTATGAGGTTGAGTCCTTTGACTTTCACTGGTTCGAAGGTTGAGAAGGATCCTAAAAAATTTATTGATGAGATAGAGAAGATTTTTTATGTGATGTATTCTACTAATGTGGAGGGTGTGGAGTTCTCTACTTATTAATTGAAGGATAAGTCGTATTAGTGGTATGAGGAGTGGGAACAGTCTAGAGGTGATGATGCTGAGTCGGCTTTATAGGATAACTTTTCTAGTGCTTTTCTTAATCGTTTATTTCTTTAGAAGTTGAGGGAGGCAAATGCTGAGGAATTCATAAATTTAAAATAAGGCAGGATGATAGTAAAGGATTATACCTTGAAGTTTCATCAGCTGTCGCATTATGCTCCTGAGTTAGTGTCTAGTATGAGGGGTAGAATGAGCAAATTTTCTTTTAGGTTGTCCTGTGATTTGATTTTAGCGAGCAAAGCCACCTTGTTGGATAAGGATATGGACATCTCTAGACTATTGGTGTACATGAAACAAGTCGACGATGAGATGAAAAAATAAGTTGAAATTAGGGAGAGGCAGAAGAAGAAGTTTTGATATTCAGACCAGGGTGGAGGTCAGCGGCAGAGTGGTAGAGATGGTGGAAAATGGTCTAATAAGAAGTGGGGAAATTCTGGTTCCTATTCTATGGCTAGTGCTCCATATTCTAAGACATCTGATGATCACCATTTTTAGAGCACTAATGGGTTTAGGGAATAGGGTGCCCAGTCTTAGGCTATTGGACCTTAATCATACCCATATTATCCCTCATGCCATTTTTTTGGGTAGGTACATTGTGGATTTTGTGAGGAGGGGAGGAATAAGTACCTTTAGTGTGGTCAGTTGGGCTACCTGCAGCAGGATTGTCCATCAGTCAGGGTTGCTACTGGGGCTAATAAAGTTTTAATTTCCACGTCTTCAGCTCCATTACCAAAGGGTGCTACTTCTAGCTCCGACACTGGTTGGACCTACCTTTATGATCTTACCACTCTTCAGGAGTCTAAAGTTTCTCCTGATGCTTTCACTAGTACATTACAACTCTTCTCCCATGATATGTATTGTTTTATTGATCCAGGGTCTACTCTTTCTTATGTGACCACATATGTAGCTGTTCATTTTGGTTTTCTTCCTAACCGTATTCTTGATCCTTTCTCTGTGTCTACCCCAGTGGGTGAATTTGTGGTGGTTAAGAGGGTTTATAGGGTTGTGTGGTATCTAGTTATGGTAGGGATACCTTGGTAGATTTAATAGAGTTAGATATGTTAGACTTTGATGTTATCCTAGGGATGGATTGGTTGCATTTGTGCTATGCCTCTCTTGATTATCGAACCCTTAAGGTCATTTTCAAATTCTCGAATGAGCCAGCTATAGAATAGGAAGGGAGTTCCCTAGTGCCTAAGGGAAGGTTTATATATTATCTTAGAGTCTGAAAATTGATTTCTAAGGGGTATTTGTTGGAAACTTGGGGGTTGAACCACATAGTGAGGGACCAGGTTCCTCAAACTCAATCACAGGAAATCAAATAATAAAGTACAAGAAAATTAAAGGTTGTGCTAGAAAATAACAACACACAATATTTAACATGGAAACCTCCTTGCTCAAGGGAGGAAAAACAACGGCTTACCCTTACAAGCACGTCAAAAGTTCACTATAATCAACCTCTAGATTATAGACTCGAACTTGAACCTAACTCTAGGTTTTTCTTGCTTGTAATACCTCTACTACAAGCTCATCTTGACAACTTTTCCAAGGCATTTTCTAAATTGATTAACTATAATTAGTATCAAACTTAGGCAACCCTACCTAAGCAATCTCTAAGAAGAGAGAAAAGATCATTACTCTTATAGCATGAGTAATTCAATTACAAAGCAGGACTCACTCAAGACACTTTCTAATTCAGCACACACATATGGCAAAAGAGCTTGAGCAATATCAGATATGGAGTTTTTGCCTTTTTCTCTCTTCAATACTCTTTTTGTATTTACAAAAACTGCTTGATGAAGAAGCTACTTTTTTCTTTTATAGAGGAGTGATGATTAGGGATGAAATGTTATTGGACCAGGTGTCCTAACTAGTACAAGAAGCACCTGCTAGTTTGTTACACAAACAAACAAATTTGTACAGACACATGTTAGCTGTGCTATTGCCTCGAACATCTAAGGACCATGTCCCTTGTAGTTATCTGTTCATTATCAAAACTACATCTACCAATTTTCCCCCTATTTGATGATTACAAACTAACCACAAATCTTTGAGAATCAATTTACATTTATCATATTTAATCAGTGTGGCTACCACTGCTGAAGATAAATATTCCCCCTATCATCATGCTTCCACCATTATGCAACACAAGGACATGGTTCCTTATTGTCATTTTGCTTATCAAGCTTAAATTTCTTCCCCCTATGATCATGCACCATTATTTATGTAGTGCATTTGCATTCTTCCCCCTATCATTATACGTTCATTATTTCATCTATTTAATACATCACTTACTTCCCTTTATCAGCATGCCATTTAAATCTGCAACTCATCATAAGTATCTTCATTAGTTTCACTACACATGGACCTGGTACCTGTTGCCTACTACATGAAATCAGTCCCTTTGGCATCATTGAAAAGTGAGTATAGTAAACCAAGAGTAAAATAAGCAAAAATTAGTTAACTAATCTCCATTGGGGAAACACTAACATGAAGAATAACTTTGAAATTTAAAGAGAACAAATATAACACACAAAGCAATGATTCACTCATAAGTAGAGGATAAGTATCATTAAAGTTCATAATTTAAATGTTCTAGGAAAAAGACACAGGAATCAAGAAGGATTAACCTGTGAAGGACTGGGAAAAAGATTTTAAAGGAGTAGGGTCAAGTTGTTGTTGAGATGCCTTATTTCTGTATTCAGGCTAAGGACCTCATTAGTTAAGATTGACACTATCTTCTTCAGTTCAATATTCTTAGTTCTGAGCTTTTCAGAGACACATGGGATTTTTTTGGAGATATGATGAATTGTCACCTAGAGCTTGCTAATTACTTCATCCTTAGAAGCTAAGTTGAACTTCAGTTCCTCTATTTCCTTTCTGAGCTCTCTTTGAGAAATTCTACCTGATTTAACACATTTAGTTTTGACCAGTGTCTTCATGCCAAGAATCTGTAGCATATTTCCCTAGGTTCCATGTTTACAGATAATACTAAAATGGTCAAATACTTTGTTTGACCACTATCCATAAGGCATGCCTTATTTTTCATTTTCCCTACAACAACTTTGTGAATGTGTTCCATCATTAATGCTGGTAGATTAATAAATTCAAAGATACTAAGGCATTTTATCACATACAAATAAGTGGCGAGGCAATGTTTCTCTTTGTGATCTAGGCAGAATCACCTTGTTTACAAAGTCAAAGACCGACTGAAACTCACTCATGAGTGATTTCCTATTCACTGCATCACAAATTTCCCTTTCACCTTTGATGTGTATGCTAAGAACTTTATTGAGGCATGCTACTTTAAGAGAACCCTCACACCATAAATAGGAACTTTTAAGATTCTTCCAGTATTTTTTATTCAGCTTTATTTCTTTCCTTGGACCTGTCCACTCAGATTCAACCCAGCTTTTGAGAATTCCAAAGTGAAATAGATTTCCTTAACTATCTCATAAAAAACAATGAGAATAGATCCTTCCATGAGATGAATCCAACCTTGATTTTTAACCAGCTCAACTAATTTCACCATACTAGGCTCTGTTACCATATTTGAATAAAAAATCCTTCCATGCAACACCTTTTGATTTTTCAAGAACCTGTTTCTAACTTCCTTGGATACAACTTTACTTTTATCCCTATTATTTCTCCTAGTATAAGTAATTAGAGATTCTTTTTCAGCTACTTTCCTTTTCTTGGGACCAAGTCCATCAAGTGTTAGCTATTTCTTAGTAAAACTTCTAGACCATTTTCTAGAGATTTTTGGTATTTTACTAACATTGTTTTTCTTATGATCAACTATGCTCTTTCCTAGGCAATTTGACAATAAGATGAGGTTTTCAACAACCCAGGTTTCATCCATCATAACACCATCAGAATAATTTAGAGGATTCAAGGATAATTCTTTATAAACAAGTTGAGTGATGAAGGTGTTAGGCTTTGGAAGGGTAGGAGAAGAAGGATGTTTTTTAGAAAGATTTGGGAAGGGATTTTTAACAATTCTAAGCTTAAAATCCTTTGAAGGACATGAAAATGGGAGAGCTTCAGCCAACAGAAAGGTCTTTTTCCTAGAAGAGCTATTTGGAAGGTGGATTTTCCTTTTTAATAAGAGAGGGATGGGTGCAACAAGAATTAAAGGAATAATGAGCACCAAGAAGGTTCTTCTATGGGAACAAGATACGATCAATTTCAAATTTTAGGTGACTCACCTTTCCTTTTAGAACAGGATAATATTTTCTAACACAAGGACAAGGAGGACGCGATTTTTACTTGATAGAACAAACAAAATTTGAACATACAAGATACTAACCAGAAAGATGGGACAAGGTATCTCTCTAGTTTGAGTGAATCTTTAACTTTGTGCTTGTCGCATCTGTCCACCTCTAAAGTTGTTATCATGGGTGTATACGTCCAAAGGTATGGTACTGAGTTAGACCAACATATAACTAATTTACCAAGGATACCTTTCTCGTTAACATATCCAATTTTGTGAAGAGACACTGATTCATATGATAGTAGGTTAGGCTAATTTGATTAATCCCAGCTTCAGCTTGTTAGAATTATTACACCACATCATACTATGACTTGTTCTTAAAATAGGTTTGAGGAATGGGTCCTATACTTGCCATTCTTTAAATGTCCAGAGTTCCTTCCGCATTGCTGTGAACTCACTAGCCTTTTTCATACCTTTGTGAGCTTATTCTTGGGATAGGAATGCTGAAAAAGCCATGAGATTTCTAACTTAGGCTCTTATTTACCCTCTTGCCTCCAGATATAACATTAGACTATCTAGTAAGAAGAGAGGATATGTTCTTCTATTTTGTCCTTTTGAGAAGAGTTCCACTGGGACCAGGTCCTTGTGAATTCTGACTAGAAACTTATTTAGAGTTCTTCTACTTGAGATGATGTTTGTGATTGATATTTTGGATCAACATTCATCATTTTCTTCTACATTATTAGCCTCTTGACTATTCCCATTAGCTACATGAAATTTTTTGACCCTTTTTACCTAATCACATAAGAAACCATCACCTTGAACTGTCTCAAGAAAGAGAATACAATCAGACCTTCCACTTATAGCCTTCAACAATTACACATCAAGAAGATTGTTCTGATTGCAAACCCTTTCTCCCTCCTGCACTTATAATTATTTGTTAGACTTAGGAGCCCATTTGAGTTTGAGTTCCCAGTAGTCTTATAGAGGTGTGATTAAATCCTTCTTTGTCCATCTAGGTAAAATGTGCTTCTTCATGTTTTTCAAAGGTCTTAAACCTTTGGGATAGATACTCCCCTATTGGATATGTCTAACATTGATCATTTTTTCTCTAGGTTGGCTTTAATAGTCTTCTTTGATGTGTCCATCTCTTCCACAGTAAGTACGTAGAGGCATGTGGACCTTGTTCTTAGCACTTTGAGCTATCTTTTCATGAGAACTAAGACTGTACCCAAGACCTTTACCATTATTAAATCTTTGATTAGTCAAGTTAGAAAGGAAAAATACCTATTAGGGTTAGATATTAACTATATTTTGAGTTCAAAATTCTCTCTCTAAAAATTCTCTCTCTAGGCAGTTACAATTTGGTAATTCCTACCTTTTACAGCTAGTACCATGGCATCTCATCCACTGGCAAAACTTCTCCAACCACCATACATTTACTCATAGTACCAACATACATGTATCTGGACCCCACAGAAAACTTCACCCACTCATGTGACATATACCTCCATCCTATACTCTGGTTTAGGCGATCATCAACCAGGCTCAATTAGAAATGCAGGGAAAGCTGGGGGAGGTGAAAATGAATTTTACACCAGTGACCTATCTGAAGAATAATCAACCAGAGCTAGCATCAATAGAGAAGTTACATACAATTCCAGTTCAATCACAATCTGTTCTAAATTGCTTAGTGTCTAACGGTGGAGGTAAGCTTCCTATTAATAAACCATCTAGTGAGATACCTACTATGGTGAAAACCTTGGTATTGCCTAACAAGGGTAACAGTATGGATATTCCAATATCCATGCTGAGGAATAGAGCTTTTGTATAGGATGGAGGTATATGTCACATGAGTGGGTGAAGTTTTGGCCATTAAATTGAGAGCATAAGAGGCAATGAAAGATGAGTTTATTAACATTGAGAAACTAAGAATAACAACCAAATAAGGCCTTCCAGCAGCTGTGTTTAAGTCTGAGGACTACAAAGTAAAATTAGCAAAGAGATGTCGGTTTACCTTGATTGGGAAATTCAAAAATAGTATGCCTAAAATGGAGGTGATTAGGAGATAGTTTATCCTGAAAACAGAGTTAAAAGGAAAGGTTAAAATTACTTATTTTAATTCAAGGCATCTATATATTGATTTGGACAATGAGTATGACCACTCAATAATTTGGTCAAAATGAAGATGTACATCCAAACATAACTGATGAGATTTTAATTGTGGACCCCTACTTTTAACCCTGATGAAGAAACCCCATTGGTTCCTGTATGGATGAGTCTTCTTGAGCTCTCATGTCACTGCTGTTGTATGGAGGTAGTGGAAACTCTCTTATCTCTTATTGGCAAGGTTTTGTTTCTAAATTTGGCAACTTACAAAAAAACTAGGGATAGTATGGCTAAGGTCAAGTTGTAAATTGACCTTACCAAGCCAAGACCCCAGCATGTCTAGTTAGGCTATGATGGTGATGAACATAGTAAAGGCAGATGAAAAACCATTTTGTATGAAGAGGTTCCTAAATATTGTTCTTATTGCAAGCACCAAGGACATGCTGCAAGCACCAAGGACATGCTGCAAGATCTTGTGTTGTCAAAGGAAAAGATGAGGCTGCTAGGCAAAAGCTGGTTGAAGATACTCAGGGAGAAGGTTCCCAGGAAGAATCTCAAACATGCCAAGGGATTCAAAATACACCTGGTACATTGCAGCAGAAAAATATAGATAAAGGAAAGACATCTATCAATGAGTGGAAGAACCATAAAAAGAAAGAATAGAGACAACCAAAGACTGGTATTCAAACCAAGGTTTCCAACAAAGTATAAAGGTGGACAACCAGATGCTTCTGCTCCATCCATATCAAATGCTTTTACAGCTCTACAACATGAGAGTGAGACCATAATTACTTATCTAGGCAGTAATGAAAAGGGTCCTAAGAGAATATCACAACAGATAGAGGAGTCTGACAGTGGCAAATAGGATGATCATCAAGTGGATGATGAAAGTGACATGCACCTTTTATCTGATCAGGTGAGTAGACTAGAGAATATTGAGCAGCCCGAAGAGGGTGGGATGTTTACTAAAGTGGAGACAATGGCTGAGACTGTGGCTCTAAACTAGCTACAAAATACAATGATGCCTGGTGATGAAATAACTATTGGTATAGAACCCACTGCAATGTTACAAGAGGCTTCCCTTAGCTTGCAAGAGAAAGTGGATCTTAAAAAGGTGCATGATCAATCTATTTTCTTTGAAATGTACCCCCAGAGTTTTCCTCAAGAGTTTGATGATGAATACAAAGTGATATATTCAGAGGATGATACAGATGATGGCAACTTGGGTCAGTTGGGGAAGATTGATGAAAATAGGACTGATGTATTTGATCCATGAGATCAAGAGGACTTTGTTAAAGCATTAAACCACATTTCTATCCAGCATGGACTATCTCCCAGGGGGTCTTTAATTAAATCAAGGAAAGGAGGCAAACACACTGTACCCAACTCAAATAGGCACATAGCTAGACCTCTTACCAGGTCTCTTCCCATAAAATAGTCCAATAATTAGTCATCTTATTTGGAATGCAAGGCGTATATTTACCCAAGGTTTTCTGAAAAGACTCTAACAACTAATAAATATTCACCATATCTCTTTGATTGCTTATCCTGGAACCTTTCTCCAGCAATATACATCTTGAAGTAGCAAAAAGGAAACTTAAGATGGACTATGCTCTTTGCAACTCTAATGGCAAGCTTTGGATCTTCTAGTCATTGGATATCTCTTGTGATATCATTACTAATGAGGACCAACATATTACTTGCTCAATTACATACTCTGCTCTATCTCAAGCATATCTAATGACATTTGTTTATGCCAAGTGCAAAGACACATTAAGAAGATCTTTGTGGAATAAGTTGGTACAACTATCTACATCAACTCTACCTTGGTGTACAATTGTAGACTTCAATGTGATTACTAAAGTATGAGAAACGTTGGGGGGTATCCCTTATGATATAAGGAAAACTTTGAATTTCTAGGGGTGATTGAGGCTTGTAGTCTAACTGGTGTGGGGTTCCATAGTCCCAAGTTTACTTGGTACACCTTGAGAGGTGTTCAGTTTAGAATATAGAAAAGATTGGATAGAGCAATAGTATCAGATGCTTGGTTGAAGGATATACCATTGTCCAACATCACTCACTTATCTTTTATGGGGTCTGATCATTGTCCCCTGCTCCTAGAAATACAATAAAGGGTAGAGTCATATGTCAAATATTTTAAATTCCTATGTTGTTGGGTAGAGCATCCCACATTCCTTAATACTGTGGAGACTTGTTGGCAAAAGCCTTATGTAAGAACACTCATCTGGAGATTTCAGCAGAAATTAAAAAGACTAACTTCTACTTTAAGTTAGTGTTCTAAAGAAGTATTTGGTGATATCTATGCCTATGTCAAAATCTATGAAGAAAAGGTTAAGGTAGCTGAGGAAAAGTTGATCTTGAATGGTACTGATGAAAACAGAAAAGAATTCCATAAAACACAAGGTGAATATATCGGAGATCTCAAGGTGGAGGATGCTATATTAAGGAAAAAATTTCAACTGCACTAGTTTAAATATGGTGATGCAAAATAAAACTACTTCTATACCTTTATCAGAGGAAGAAAAAGAAGAATGTTCATGCATAAAGTCAAAAATGAGGGGGGAGTTTGGTGCCATGGTGATGTTGACATAGCTGCAGCTGTAGTTACACTTTTCCAAGATATCTTTACTGGGACAGTAGATTATGTACCTAATAAAATGCTAGCCAATATCCCTAAATTGATTTCTGATGAACAAAATGAGAGTTTACACGCTATTGATACTTTGGAAGAAGTAAAAGATGTGGTCTTCTCTATGAGTGCTTATTCATTAGCAGGTCCAGATGGTATGAATGGTAAATTCTGTAAATCCTACTGGATTATTATTGGTATAGACCTTTTCCAAGTAGTGACTACCTTCTTTTGTGGACATGTTATGCCAAAGTACTTTACCCATACTTGTTTGATATTTTTCTTCCTAAAGTGTCTCATCCCAACAAGGTTTCTAAATATAGACCTATCAGTTTGAGCAACTTTACCAACAAAATCATTTCTAAACTTATTCACCTCAGATTGGCTCCCATCCTTCCCACCCATATCTCAAGCAACAAATCAAGATTTATGAGAGGTAGGAACATTGCTGAAAATATAATGCTTGCTCAGGAGATCATTTGTGGCATCAAGAAACTAGTTGTAGGTGGAAATATTGTTACTAACTGGACATGGACAAGGCATATGATAGGGTGTCTTGGTCATCACTTTCCTTGTATTAAGAAGATTTTGCTTTGGTGAACCTATTATTGACATGATTTTGAGGACCTTGTCAAACAATTGGTACTCAGTCTTGGTGAATGGTACTAGATATGGATTTTTCCACTCTGCAAGGGGGTTGAAATAGGGTGACCCCCTATCACCTACATTATTTATTCTAGGGGCCAAATTATTGTCAAGAGCCCTGAACAACCTATACCACTACCCTCACTATTATGGCTTTCATATGGATTAGAATAGTCCTCAAATTAACCATCTCAGCTTTGCAGATGATATCGTCATCTTTACTATTGGAAGAAGAAATATCCGCAGACTAGTGATAAAGACTTTGGCTTCTTATGAAATAGTTTTTGTCCAACTGATCAACAAGAAGAAGATTCATTTCTTGTTTCCAGAATAAGCCTTTCCCTCTACTATCTCAAGGATTAAATAAGAAATTGGATTTCAGCAAAAACACAGTCCTATTACATACCTTGGTTGTCCCATTTATATTGGAAGACAAAGAATCAGTCACTATGTTGGTCTAGTCAGGAATATGTCTTCCAGAATTGCAGGATAGCATTCTAAGTTGCTAAGCTATGGTGGTAGAGTTGTACTAATAAATCATATTATGCAATCTATCACTATTCACATCCTTTCTGTTTGTATTCCTCCAAAGACTATTATTAAACAACTTTTATGCCTGTTTGCTAATTTCTTTTGGGGATAGAAGGACAACAATAAGAAATATCATTGGGGTTATTGGAAGGATCTTTGTTTCCCAATTACAGAAGCTGGCATTGGAGGTAGACATGTTGCTGATACATGTAAGGCTCTGCAGATGAAACACTAGTGGATTTTCAGAAGTAGACATACTCTTTGGAGGGACTTTATACTAGCCAAGTATTACAAAATGAGTGAATGCAGTAGCCAGGAAAGGGTGTTCTAGGCAATCCTTGATATGGAAAGCTATGATGAAAAACAAGAAGGCAGCTGAGCAACATATTTTTTGGGGGATCAAATCAGGAACTTGTTACTTTTTGTGGGATAACTAGTCTGGCCTGGGAGCACAACATAACCACATAACTGATGGTGTAAGGTCCAGTAATGCTAAATTAGCAAATTTTTACTTAATGGTGAGTGGAATATGTAGAGTTTATCTACTGTACTTACCCCTCCTCTGTTGTATTCTATCCTCAGAATTTAAGTACAATTTTAGGAAGGATCTCCTGATTTCACATTGTGGACTATAACTCCAAGTGGTGAATTCAGTTGTTTATCCTCCTGGGGATTAATTAGAGAGCATAAAGAAGTAATATTGCTGAACAGTCATATCTAGCATAGGTTGATCCCCTTCAAATGTTCCTTCCTTACATGGAGAGTGCTGAGAAGGAAGTTACCTACAAATGAAAGGCTTAGTCATATTGGTATAGCTCTTGTCAATTATGGATGCTGTCCTAATTCTGGCTGGGACAATATCCCTCACACCTTTGTTAAGGGTCCATTTGCAAGCCAAATATAGAGGTATTTCTCTTCATCTATAGGAATCATTCATGACCTTGCATCAATCAGGAATCTACTGCTAAAATGGTGGAAAATTAGAGCATTCAATAGAGCTCATAAGTTTGTATTATAGGATCTTCAATTATCATATGTTGGAACTTATGAAAGAGCAGGTGTGCAGTTAAATATGGAGATAAAAAGCCTTAATTAGCCAGAGTCAAGTTTTTGATTAACAATGACATTTCACTTTTGCTCTACAACGTTTTCCCCTACATCCCCTGGCCTTCTGGATGGGCTATCTAGCAGCTTATGTGCAGAAATATAGCCAAGAGACTAAAGTCACAACTGTGTATTGGTGTAAATAACCAGCTCCAAAGGTCAAGTTGAATTATGATGGTAGAGCTATCACTAACCCTGGAAAAATTGGTACAGGGGGGTGATTAGAGATCATAAGGGTGATCTTATCTATGCCTATGCTGCTCCCCTGGGACTAGGAACTAATAATCAGGCAGAGGTGGAAGCTGCTATTGGGGACTATCTTGGTGTTTGAATAATGGTATACAACATGTGGTGATGGAAGTGGACTCTGAGCTCTTGATCAAATGGATTACGAAACAGCTACTAATACCAAACACATAGAACGTAGGGCACTCAACAATGATAAAATAATAATAAAAACAAGGTGTTTATACACCTATAAGGAACATGATCATAACAATGTAAGGTGTGAATTTTTTTCCAGGAATCCTCAACCTAATTAAGATTTATACACGGCATAAATTGTGATTCTCGTGGGGTATAAGAATAGAATAGAACCATTCTCCACCTCAATGGTATGTATAATATCCCTTACATATAGACACACTTCCACACTATACTTTCAACTATAAATACAACATTTCACCAAGTCAATCTTAGAATTCCCCCACAAAACACATAAATACAAGATCCTAAGTATAACTTCATATTTCTTCCATGTTAAAGCCTAACTCAAAGTTAAAGGTGCTAGCGTAAGATATGGGACTCTATACTTTACACCCCTCCTATAATACTACTCGATCTTATCACTATAATCTAGCAACCTCAAGTCTTAATCAAGGAGTACTAGACACATAACATAATGGTTTATGTATCTATCAATCACAATATTCAAGCCTATCTTTACTACACCAACTTTATGGATCTCCCCACAAAAAAATATCAACTTCAATCACTGTCATAGAGGTTTTAACCGCATCACCCCATCTTAACTATTTCACATAACAAAAGTTCATCTTTCTATTCCGTCTTTATTTATAACCTTAGCCCGAGTAGTCACCCCAAAATTTCACAATGAAGAACATTTACTCCTTCATCCAAAATATTATGAAGCTTCTATAGCCACTACCATCCTAACACAAGGAGGGTCATGGAGTAACTAGAGTACAAACATCAAGAATGGGAGGGTTATTTCTCAATTGTGACTCCTAGTTGTCATACTAATCAAGGTGAGACCCATGAAATAAGATACGGTATGATAGGAACAAAATACCTTATAGAAACCACCTAGATCATAAATAGAGGGTCGTTCTGACATATACATAACATAGCATGAGTTCTTTGGATTGGGCACCGTGAGAAACATGAGTGCATATATCATGGTTCATATAATATAAAGGTGAGATTTATGTAATCAAGAAATAAGATAAGGATTTCCACTTGAAACTAATGCGTCTTATTCTAGCAACTGAGAATGGTCATGAGTTTGCATATATAGCATCATTTTGCGCTAAGACATGACATATAATGAAGCTATAGAAAATAGAGCACATAGTTTCCTAGAACTAAGCATAAAGTTAGACATGAGTTTATGGATCATAAGCATCATAACATTGAGCTTGAATAATTGAAAGCTTGGATATTTAAGAACCATTATTGCTTCTAGTTCAGGGGTTGGAACATAGACATAAGTTTCATAGAGAGCTCGGACCTTAGGCATTGGTAAAATTTGAATACATAAGACATCGGTCGAATGACCTCTTAGATCAAAGTGCGAGGAATTTGGTAGAATAAGAATAGATTTATCATGAAACTTCCCTAAAACTCATCACCATGAGAAAAATCAAGATCTACCTTAGTTCATAATCTCCCCCTTGGATCAAAGGTCACAATCCTAGACTTTAGGAAATTTCCTCTCATTAAATTTATGAGCACAACATTCAACACTATAGAGGGAGGGGTATCACCATACACATGAATGCCAATCTCCCCCTGGTAACTATAATATGAAGACACTACCCTTCAGGGATAATAATCTTAACTTTTCCTAGCCTCTATAGCTATCACCCTATAAGTGACACTCTCATGAGCATACACATCCATACTTCTTAACACATACCAATCCATTTTCACTCCATTAAACCTCTAATTGCATAACCTCACAACTTAGCAAATTTTTAAAGACTACACCAAGGGCTTACATCGCCTATCTAGGTTCTCCTTAATTCAGCTCTAAAGAACACCATACAATAACTCCTTAGACTTCTTCATATGAAGAAATCCAAGAACATGAACTCCGTACACATGGCACGTACACACTTAAAACCTCATCTAACAACATGATACCTGAGGTTCTACTTATTCTTATAACCCTAATGCTCTTATTTGCATAATGATGTAGCCATAATTCATCATTTTAATACTGATCCTCATGTATATATCACAATTATTCACTCAAATCTTTCATAACCTATCAACCTAGGCTTCTAGACACATAAAATCAAGTCTACTAATTTACCCTTACAATTCTCGCATCACCATCCCTGAGGTAACGTCCTTATCACAACAATCAACATCTAAAGTTCAACCTTAACACCTATTACCAATCATGAATTACCTATGAAACTACCCATATCCTGTACTATTCCATCAAAATATACGACAATTTAATCAATAAAAATGACTTATTCCACTTAACTATGACCTACCAACATATCTTTTTTCTAGTATTTCTACTATACCTTAAAGTTAACTACACATCTTGCCACCTACAAGATTGATTTACCACTACTAGACAAAATTCAAAGGACTCCCAGCGTAGTAAGACCACATCATTATGATAATTAATCCTAATATTATAACATAACCCATTAAGGTGTATTAGCATATTCTCCTTCCTCACAACTCTTTTACTTACCCATACATATCTCTAACTATCTTTAAAATTCAATAAACATCACTGGGTCCCCCTCTCTATGATTTTACAATTTTGAATAAGTTCTAAATCACCATAACTAATTACTTCCTCTACTAACTATTAGAAATCTACGCATCTTCCGACAACCACAATGAATTACTATCAGAACATACTAGCCCCAACACTCACTTAATGGTTACAAGAATACAACCACTTTTTGTCACTCAAAGGTTACTCTCACCCTTGCTTCTAAATGTATGACTTTATAACATTAACCTTTGGATCATCTTACTATCCATAGGTTATAATACCCCAATTCATACTACCTCTCAGGTGGAAATACTATCTCAATATTTTCAGATACATATTTTTCCCTTAAGAAGACGACCGCAGTAAAATTTTTGGAAGAGACTAAATCCACACCTTACCTCGAGCTGGAAAAACAATTCATAAATATATAGGAATAAACTTGAATCCATACACTTTAATGCACTAATGAAATCCTATCAAGTCCTTGTGTTATTTTACAACCTTTTGATGACTCAATAAAAAAAGTCCACATCATTAGGAATTTAAGCTTTTGCACTTGTATCACCTCAATAATGAGTCATAGACCACAATATTAGAGCAAATATGAAATTTGGATAACTTTCATATGGACAATATGAATTAATGATCTAGAGTATGAAAGTTATAAAAAATATTTCCTAAATTCATCCTATCCTCTTCTTATAAGAGTGGTGTGCTACAGACCCATAAAATAGAATCTACTTAGATCCTATCTTGATGCAGATTAAGGGTGACGCGGGCTATCAAAAAGTAATGGTTTTTGCGATTGGTGGTGATGGTATCTTAAGGTACCATGGTAGGTTATGTGCTTCTGATATTAATAGGCTCCCAGAGATAATATCTGATGAGGCTTATGAGCTGTGGTACACTGTTTATCTGGGTTCGATAAAGATGCACCTTTATTTGAAAGAGATCTATTGGTGGAATAATATAAAGCGCGATGTGGCAAATTTTGTAGCTAAGTTTATGGTTCATCAACAAGTAAAGGTGGAGCACTTGAAGACTGGTGGGTTTTCCTAAGAGATTGAGTTACCTGAATAGAAGTAGGAAGTTATTAATATGGATTTTATTACTGGTCTTCTGTGGTGTGTCTATTATTTTGATTTGATTGGGTCATAGTGGATAGGATGACTAGGTCCACCCATTTCTTACCTGTAAGGACTAATTACTCAGTTGAGGACTATGTGAGGTTGTTTATTTAGGAAATCATCAAGTTGTATGATGAATTTATTTCTATTTTATCTGATCATGATACTCAGTTCTCTTTACATTTTTGGCATTCCTTTCAGAGAGGTTTGGGAACTAAGGTAAACCTTAGCACCTCTTTCCACCCTTAGAAGAATGGAAAACCGAAGAGACTATTTAAATATTGGAGTATATGCTAAGGTCCTATGTGACCAACTTTGATGGTAGTTGGGTTGACCATTTTCTTCTCATTGAGTTCTCTTATAATAATAGTTATCACTCTAGCATTGGGATAGCTCTATTTGAGGTTTTATATGGTATAAGATGTCATTCGCCTATTAGGTTGTTTGAGGTTGGTGAGGCTAGGTTATTTGGTCTTGATTTGGTTCACCAGGCTATGGAGAAGGTGAAGGTGATTTGGGATAGGCTTAAGACCGCCCAAAGTCGCCAAAAGTCCTATACGGACATAAGAAGAAGGGAGTTGGAATTTGAAGTTGGTGATTTAGTGTTTTTTAAGGTGTCTCTCATGAAGAGAATGATGTGGTTTTGAAAGGAGGGAAAGCTCAGTCCCCATTATGTGGTCCCGTATTTGATCTTGAAGAAAATGGGCAATGTGGCTTATAAATTTAATTTGCCTTTGTGTTTGGATTCTATTCACTTGATATTTTATGTTCTGATGTTGAGGAAGTGCGGGGGTGATCCTTCCTTAGTGGTTTTGTTAGAAAGTGTGGGTGTTTTAGATTTCTTTTCTTATGAGTCCATTTGAAAATCTTGGATTGGCAAGAATCATCGGTTACGGACTAAGGACGTTGCTTCGGTAAAGGTTCAGTGGAGGAACCATAAGGTGGGAGGATACCACTTGGGAAATTGAAGAGGACATGAAGTCCAAGTATCCGTTCTTGTTCCTCCTTCCGGATAATTGTACTTAAGGTATGTGTTTTTCTTAATATCCTTTTTTCTGACTTTGTTAAAGGAGACTGTGATTCCCTTGATATCTTTATTTTTTGTCTTTGTTAAGGTAAGTGTAGGTATATTTCTGGGTTAAATCATGCTAAGGGATACCTTGTCTTATCATTTAACGACAAATGATCCTATTGGGGGGAGGGGAATGTAACACCCTGGATCCTATTATCTCACTATGACTCACCCTGCGAGTCATACAGTGTCATTGCAGGTCTTAGGGACCCAATCATAGACTGGCTAGTATGTTGGCCTGAAGTTCCTTTCTTGATTACTACTTTGACCCTATGAGTTGTAGGGTCTCATAATAAGTCATAGAGTATGAATCATAGGGAAACCAGTGTACTATCCTAAGTTTCTATTATGACTGCGACTAATATGTTATGAGTCATATGATGCAACTCATAACTAGACAAATGTAAGCTTACCTTGGACACTATCCAGATTATGACTGGACTAAATGAGTCGTAGGGTGACCCTAAGAGTCATAAGGTCACTTATAACAACTGGCGGGTTAATTTTGAGTCCTTTAATTAAGGGCATCTTGGTAATTTTCCTCCTTCCTTACTGATACCCCACAGCTTAAAACCCTTCTTGGTACTTTATTAACATACTATTTACAATCAAAACACTCTCTCAAACTCTCTAAATTCTCTTAAGCAAGATGCTAAGGTTTTCCAATAAGTTTCTTAATTTGAGATCCCAAGGGCAAATTCTCTCCTTAACTCTTATTATTTCAGGCGTGTTACTCTTCCCCAACTATTATTTTGTTAAAGCTTGTATTCTAAATAGTTATTCATGTGGTTTTGTTGTTGTTTTTGGAACATGGGTTAAGGGTTTTGAATGTTTGTTTTTGAATAATGTTTTCCATGGTTTACTTATGATTTTTCATTCTTTATTTATGGTTTTGAACTGGTGGGGTGCATGAACATGGTGAATAAACTAGGGGATTGTGATTTCCCTAAATTTTGGGAATATTGACCATTGAATTGGTAATAACCCTATCCCAAATTTTGTGTAAGTTGTTTTTAGTTTAAGTATAATTGCATTAAACCACTTAAGTTGTTTTTAGTTTAAGTATAATTGCATTAAACCACTTTTGGAATAATTTCATGATATAAAAAGGTATTTGAAACACAGTGGTCTGATTTAATGAACAAATGGAATCAATGTTTTCCCCACTTGGTATTAATGAACAAAGGAAGTCATTTTCCCTAAGTTAATGGAAATTGTTACGACATGATGTTGTTATCTTGCAAGTGTAGTTGGTATGACGATACTAACAATGTATGCTTAAATGTGTATTTTGGTATAATAAATGGGAATGTGTGATAATTGTTTTATTGGGGCTTAAAAGAGGGTTGTGTAGCTGGGCCATGAAAGTGGTGGTCTCGAAAGACCAATATTAGAAACCGTATTTGCCAGCTCGAGGGTCTAAATGAAATGTCGTTCGATTCCCCTTTCTTATGACTAGGTGGTTCAAGTCCACCTTATTATTATTATTGGGAGGTCTGAGTCCCCTATATTACATTACACGATCGGGTGCTTAAGTTACCTTAGTATATAATTAGGAGGTTCGAGTCCCCCGTGAATATATAAGATTATTCTTTGGTTTGTGCTGCTACACGCAGTGGGGCTTGAACAGGGGTGAAAGCCGGGGTCTGTATAGCACGTGGGCACTATGACAATTAAGCTACATAATCCAGGTTAAAGTTTTAAAGTGCATGCTAAACCTTGTTCCTTATCCCGACATAATATTTATAGGTATGACGTTATGTACATGGTTTTTGAATTGAATTTAACTTGGCATTATTTTATTCCCTTATACCCGAGTTACATGCTAGTGCTTAACCTACTAACCATCTTCGGATGCTGTATCCCCACGCTATGCAGATACTGAAGATACTTCTACTTTTTTTGTGCAGTGTTAGGTGGATTAGCTTGGTTCATTGGTCGTTTACAGTGAAGTGGTGAGCTTCCATTCTTGAAAAGACTTGATCGTTCCATTGATTTTCTTTCATAAACTAGAATTAAAGAGTTTACATTGTCATTTTCATTGTTAGAGTCGGGGGCATGTCCCGACACTTTATTGATTTTGGTTTTGTTAGAAGGCTTTGTGGATATTACTATGGAATTAAGTAGTGTTGTTGGTTGTTTTTGGTTGGTTAACGGTTATCGGGTATAGACATATCTTAAATTCTTTGATCTTATCTTATGATATCTTGTTAAATGTTCAAAATTTAGTCACCGTTGGGGGTATTATATTCTGTTTGGTTAGGAGCAGGGGGTGGTCTATGGTTCTTGTTGGACTTAAGATATCCGTCATGGCCAGGCCCTAGTTCCGGTTGTGATAAAAGTAGGAGGTGGCAACCCACTTTCCCAAGCTAAGTGCATTTATATCATTTGTTGCCCTAGTCTCAAAATCTCTTGCTTTAAACTCTCATTTTCCTGTTTCTTTGTTTGACCTATGATGTCACTCACTATATCCTTATTTGACAGAACCAGCTCTTCCTTCGATTTGGTTTACTTTGGATAACCTACCAGAATGCCACAAACCAATCATCTTAAATGAACCAAACCATAGATATAACAGGTGCGTTAGAATTCAACACGTTTTCAAAATTTTTGTTTTTTTTCTTCTTTTCCAATCTCTTTGGAAACATCACCAAACCCAAGAAGGGTCAGTATGTATCTCACCCTCGAGAGAGGAGAAACAGGTGTGCGTAGTTTATGAAGTTTGACCACAAAAGGGTTAATAAAACTCTTTTTATCTTTTTTTTCATGAAATATTATAGAAAAGAAGATAAAAAAGCTTTAAAAATAGACAAAACTCTTTTTTGAATTTTCAACTTTAAATTTCCTACACCAAATGAAACGTATGATTATCAAAGAAAAATCTCTTTTGTGTTTTCATATGAAGAAACATGTGAAACAACTAATCCAGAGGAAGAGTAAAGATATTTTTCTTTCTATTTTTTTTCAAAAGATAATTACACAAATCTTTTTGGCTTTTCAATTCTGAATTTCATACAAATATGAAACCTAAGACTAGTAAAAGAGAATCTTTTTGTCTTTTGCTTTTTCAATGCGTATATGAAACACATACTCTAAAATAAAGAGTGAAGAAAATATTTTTAAAATTTTAAAATAAGATCACCAAACCTAAGAAGACTGCCCACGTATCTATAACTCCCCCAATCTAGTATCCGGAATGCTACACAGTGCTCATGACCCCGAAGGACCACAAGCTAACCCATGACTGATATCTATACTTAAACGCTGCATAATATACTGTATAATGCAGAAATAAAGGCTATAGGCTGTAAGGTTCAAAATTGATAAAATAAAACATAATATCTGGATGGGGTATGAATACCCACAATAACTAAAATAAACTGTCTGAAACATGATAGTCTGAAAAGCCTCTAACTGTCTGAATAAGGAGTTGATGGGACATGTTCCCAATTAACTCTAACTACTGTAATAGACTATGTAATGATAAAATAAAGTAATGGTCATGTCCTCGAAAGATGAGGACACACTGCTAAATCTGGATGCTAAAATCTGGAATGCTACTAATGCTCTAGAGCTCGTGCTTCTAAACCTATGTTATAAAACACCATAGTGCAAATGCTTTAGTACATTTGAATGTACTGGTTTACATGTGAGGTAGGCTGAATGCAAAGGGTTCACATGTATGAACTATACTAACTGACTGGAAAACATAAACAAGAAAATGCATGCATGATTATATAATAATTGTAAGTGAGTTGGTGATAACATGATTTCTGAGACTGAGCACTAAAAACATGAGATACTGATAACTGTATAACTGATACTGAGTGACTGTATCTAACATTCTAGGTTCTAATGGAACAAGCTGAGTTCCGTACTATTCTGAGTTGACTATATCTGACAGTGTAGGTTCTGATAAAACTAGCTGAGTTTCGTACTATTCTGAGTTGACTGTATCTGACTATCCTAAATTCTATAGAACTATCTGATTTCTATTATTGAGATTGAGACTGAGACTGAGACTATGGGAAGTAGTCATCTAACTGATATATCCCTAATATGCCATTATGGCTGAGTTGGGGTCCAATCTGTAACCCTAATTGGAAAGGTGTCAATACCGCATAACTTGTAAGGACAAACTATGAGTGACCCTCATAAAATAGGTTACTCTAATGAGAATGGTGGGACCGTCATATAATAGGTTAAGCTATCTAATCTTCCCTCATATAACAGGTTATTATGTCTCAACCTACCCTTGCTACATAGTTCTAGAGCGCAAAGATTACTTATAAGAATCACACCCTCTAATAACAGGTAAGTTCCCATCTTTGTTCTCACTCGGTGCTAACTCCTACTCCCATCTGAAGAGACACTGAACATGATTAACTAAACTAAAGTAGACTGAGTTCACGGGGTTTCGATGATTGACAGAATACTACTGAGATTACTGAATTACTGAGCTTTCTGAGATTTACTGGGATTAATTAGCTTACTGAATTTTTCCTGAGTCACATGATTAGCTGAATTCTACTGAACATAGGTTGACTGAAGATATCGTGAAAACATAACACTAGCTCTAGGCACACAACTAATTTGTCGGGTATTAAATACCCCTAGGACTCGATATCATAAAAGTAATTCATGGCATAAATTCTAAAGCACAACAATGGCTACATACATATCCATAATCCATTGACTAAAACATTTCATCAAATACTTGACATGCATGAACTTGTATATGAATGGGAATTTCATATTATCATACTAGTATGTCACTTTTCCTTCCCATAGGCATTTAATCAAACACATAGTGAGCATAGTATATGTAGGCTACATTGCACAAAAGTAAACATCATGATTCAATTCTAGTTTTACAATTCAAGGGTTTAAAATATGGGTTCACATGAATCTACACAAATAATAATTAATTCCACATAAGATTATCACCAAACATGGATTAGAATTCAAGTAGTCATTATCAACATGAAAAAAAACAAACTCAACATGGAATTCATAAAAATCCATATACTTGAACTTTGAAAAGAGATTCTTGGGCTTTATGGACGAAAGGAGTTCATGAATGAACACTATGCATACCTGAGTTAATGAATTTTAAAGGATTGATGGAGAGTTATTATGATTTGGCCTTGAAGTTGAGAGCTAGGGTTCTTGTTCTTGAGAGAGAGCAACTCAATTTGGGAAAAATAGAGAGAATAATGATATCCTTAGGTCATGTAGGGTTAAATTTCAGGTTTAGGGATAAACTAAAATCATGGGAAAAGACCCATTTAACCCTGGATGTGTTTTTTTAATTTTTGTGAAAAAATTTCCTGACCTGGACCCCTGGTGTGACGTGGCGCTATCGCACCGTGTCACTGGAATTTGACAACTGGGAAATTAGATGATGGCGCAATGCAGGGATATCGCAGAGCTTCACTGGATTTTGACAATTGGGATTTGGGAGTCCTCCGCGATGCAATGAAATTTTGGAGTCTTACTGGAAATTGATGAATGTCATTTTGGCTTATGGCGCAACACACCACTGACTAAAATGACAGTGTTTTAAGACTGAAACTTGAATTAGTCATAACTTCTTACCCAGTTATCAGATTTAGGTAAATCTTATATCGATGGAAAGCTTATTGAATTTCCCACATGACAAAAAGTCTTTGATATCTTTGGGACGAATTTAAGCTTGATAGAAATACGGGGTATTACAGTATGTCACTTCCAAAAGAAGAGAATCAGGTTGCGTACTTCGTCCAGGTTGGACAATCAAACAATAACTAAAAGATTGGGCCACGATATGAGGGACATGACCAAAACAGACAATGAAAACCACAATAAAATCTCTTTTTGAGTTTTTAATTTGAAACTTAATAAAATACAAAATCAACAGCTACAAAAAGAAAATCTTTTTCTATTTTCAGAGGACATTGTTCTAAAATAACGCACCAACAAAAGTGAAATATTTTTGAATTTTTTGACATAGAAAGACATCAATACACTAAAAGGAAAATCTTTTTGGCATTTTCACTATATGACATGTACAAAAAAATTTAACAAAATCCGTTTGAATTTCTCCATATAAAAATGTATAAAGTTCCAACAAATGTATAAATCTTTTTGTTGTTTTTTTTTATTTTGAGAAAATGAGTGCAAAAGGTAAAGAAAAATCTTTTTGAAATTTTGATCGTGGAAAATAAAACCCATAAAGAACTCCTATGAAATTCTATCCTTGACTCACCATTTTTTCATTTTCTTTCCCTCTGTTTTTTTTCCTGAACATTTCATAGCCAAAACAAAATCTTTCCTTTAATTCTAGTATATGCTTACCCAAATCAGTCCATTAAGTGACCTTGTTACCCTCAAAGATGCAACAGTTAGCACATAGGGATGCTTTAGGGGTGAGTTTCCTACAAGGGACTGGAGAATTCCCACTAGGTCTCAGCATGATGCAAATAAGAATGACCTAAAATTCTGACCTAGTCTGAGTTCGAATAACAAGGCCATTCGGGGAAGTGTATGGTCGATAGTGGTTGCGACAACTTTCCACCCACTCCATACCATCCAATAGCTCCCCCTCATAAGATAAGGGTGACTCAACAAATGATCGTGTACACAACGTGTACTATGGGACTTATTATGAAAGAATGACTAGGGGTAATGCATATGATGTCAGATATAAAATGATAACAGATAACAAAAAAACTGTAAACACGTAGCACGTAGGGCACTCAACAATGATAAAACAATAATACAAATAAGGTTTTTATACTCCTGTAAGGCACATAATCATAACAATGTAAGGTGTGAATTTTTTTCCAGGAATCCTCAGCCTAATTAAGATTGATACAAGAAACAAATTATGATTCTCACAGGACATAAAAATAGAATAGAAGCATTCTCCATCTCAATGATATGTCTAATATCCCTTACATATAGCCACACTTCCCCACTATGCTTTCAACTATAAATACAACACTTCACCATGTCGATCTTATAATTCCTCCACGAAACACATAAATACAAAAGCCTAAGTATAACTTTTATATTTCTTCCATGTTAAAGCCTAACTCAAAATTAAAGGTGCTAGCGTAAGATATGGGACCTATACTTTACCCCCCCTCCTATAAAACTACTCATCTTATCACTATAATCAAGCAACCTCAGGTCTTAATCAAGGAGTACTAGACACATAACATAATGGTTTGTGTATCTATCAATCACAATATTCAAGCCTATCTTTACTACACCAATTTATGGATCTCCCCACCAAAACGTATCAACTTCAATCACTGTCATAGAGGTTTTTACCACATCTTCCCTTCTTAACTATTTCATATAACAAAAGTTCATCTTACTCTTCCATCTTTATTTATAATCGTAGACCGAGTAGTCACCCCAAAATTGTATAATGAAGAACATTTACTCCCTCATCCAAAATATTACGATGCTTCTATACCCACTACCATCCTAACATAAGAAGGGTCATGGAGCAACTAGAGTACAAACTTCAAGAATGGGAGGGTTACTTCTCAATTATGACTCTTATTTGTCTTACTAATCAAGGTGAGACCCATGAAATGAGATACGGTATGATAGGAAAAAAAATACCTTATAACAACCACATAGATCATAAATAGAAGGGCACCGTGAGAAACACGAGTGCATGTATCATGGTTCATATAACATAAAGGTGAGATTTATGTATTCAAGAAATAAGACAAGAATTTCCACTTGTAACTAATGCGTCTCGTTCTAGGAACTGAGAATGGTCATGTGTTTGCATAAATAGCATCATTATGGGCTAAGACATGACATAAAATGAAGCTGTAGAATATAGACCATATAGTTTCTTAGAACTAAGCATAAAGTTAGACATGAGTTTATGGATCATGAGCATCATAACATTGAGCTTGAATACTTGAAAGCTTGGATTTTTTAATAACCATTATTGCTTCTAGTTTAGGAGTTGGAACATGGACATAAGTTTCATAGAGAACTTGGACCTTAGGCATAGGTACAATTTGAATACATAAGACATCCATAGAATGACCTCTTAGATCGATGTGCGAGGAATTTGGTAGAACAAGAATAGATTTATCATGACACTTCCCTAAAACTCATCACCATGACAAAATTTAACATCTACCTTAGTTTATAATATCCCCGTTAGATCAAAGGTCATAATACTAGACTTGAGGACATATCCTCTCATTAAATTTGTGAGCACAACATTCAACACTATGGGAGGGGGTATCACCATACACATGAATGCCAACCTCCCCCCGGTAACTACACCAAGGGCGCACATCGGCTATCTATGTTCTCCTTAATTCAGCTCTAAAGAACACCATACAATAACTCCTTAGACTTCTTCATACTAAGAAATCCAAGAACATGAACTAGGTACACATAGCACTTATACACTTAAACCTCATCTAACAACATGATACCTGAGGTTCAACTTATTCTTATAACTAATGCTCTTATTCAGATAATGATGTACCCATAATTTATTATTTCAATACCGATCCTCATATACATATCACAATTATCCACTCAAATCTTTCATAAGCTGTCAACCTAGGCTTCTACACACATCAAATTAAGTCTAAATTTACCTTCATAATTCTCGCAACACCATCCCTGAGGTAACATCCTTATCACCACAATCAACATTTAAAGTTCAACCTTAACACCTATTACCAATCATGAATTACCTATGAAGCAACCCACATCCTATACTATTCCATCAAAATATATAATAATTTAATCAATAAAAATTCCTTAGTCTACTTAAATATGACCTACCAACACATCTTTTTCATAGTATTTCTACTACACATTAAAGTTAACTACACATCTTGCCACCTACTATATTAGCTTACAACTGCTAGACAAAAATTCAAAGGACTCCCAGTATAGTAAGACCACATCATTATGATAGTCGATCCTAATATTATAACATAACCCATTAAGGTCTATTAGCATATTCTCCTTCCTCACAACTCTTCTACTTACCTATACATATCTCTAACTATCTTTAAAATTCTATAAACATCACTGGGTCCCCCTCTCTATGATTTTACAATTTTTAAAAAGTTCTAAATCACCATAACTAATCACTTTCTCTACTAACTATTATAAATCCACACCTTACCTCCATCTGGAAAGAACGATTCATAAAGATAGAGGAATACACTTGAATCCATACTCTTTAATGCACTAATGGAATCCTATCAAGTCCTTGTGTTATTTCACAACCTTTTGATGACTCAATCAAAAAGGTCCACATCATTAGGAGTTTAAGATTTTTCACTTGTATCGCCTCGATAAGAAGTCATAGGCCACAATATTAGAGCAAAGATGAAAGTTTGATAAATTTTATATGGACAACACGACTAAATGATCTAGAGTATGAAAGAATAAGAAACATTTCCTAAATGCCTCATATCCTCCCTCTATAAGTATGGTGTGCTACAGATTTGGAAAATGGACTTTACTCGACACAACTTTGTGGACACCCAATAACACTAGACCTATGCTCTGATGCTAGGCTTGTTATGACTAGACCCAACCTTGGTCCTAGTTGTGATGGGTATCTCAAGCCCACTGAGGGCTAGAGACCACCCCTATGCCTAGCCAATAGAACACAATAAGGATAAATAGAGAAAGCAACCAAATAGTAATATGAAAGAAAGATAAACCAAGATAGAGATTCTAAGAATCCATAAAAAAATAACCACCTACACTTATCCATAAGATCCTCTAAAATTGAATATCAAAATGAGGTCGGGACATGCCCCCGACTATAGCCAGAAAGGAATCCAAGATGATAGTCTAAGACATAAATAATAAAAGGACAATGAAATGATGGGCCTTTCAGAGAATGAAAGCTAACCACTTCAAAACTAACTAATGGAAAAACCAAAACCACCCAACTCTGAACAAGTTATTTGAAACCCCCTAAAACCCTAGATCATGAAATAATTATTACACCCTTAAATTTTCCATAATTTTATTTTGACCCTCTCATGTTTTAAATATCAATTTTTTACCTAAATTATGTTTAGGTATGTTTATAGGGTGTATAAAAAGAGTCTTAGAATTTTTGGAAGGGGTTCAGGGTTATTTTGGAATTTCGAGGCAGTGAGCTTTCATATTTTTTGTGTGCGGTAGAGGTTAGTCTTTGATATTTCAATGTGGAATAGAGGAAGTATTCCTCCATAATAATATCATGTCATGTAGGATAAAATTCACGATAATGCATGGAATATAGGTTAGCCTCTGTGATAAGGCCATACCATATTGCTGCATTAAAATTTTGCAGTCTTATTTTTATTCATTAGGAGTGAGGGGCTTTTGGGTCTTTTCACTCATGTACAACCCTTAAACATAATGTAGACTTATTTTTGTCAGTTTATCAAAGATCAATTGCTCTCTTTCACTCTCAGACTCAAAACTCAAGAAAAGTTTAAGGGTTTCACTGTACATTCATCCTCTAGGTTCCAAGGTCCAAATTTGCTTTCTAATTTTTGATATTCTCAGGTATGTATCTCTTCTCTATTTTTTTTATATAAAAACATGTTTTTCATGGTTATTCTTGTGAATTTAAATATGGATTTCTATTTCGGTTGATGGTTTTGGAATGATTTTTACTTGAGTTAGATTTCCATGGGTTTAATGCTATTGTTTATACTTTATTAATGTACTTTAAAACCTTTTAGGTGAATGGGTATGGTGAATGGGATGGGGGTCGATTCATTTCCCCAAATTAATAATTTTGGTTCTGAAATCGTGTTGCCTTAACCTAGTTGGATAATTGGATTTGAAATATGGATAATCATATGATTTGTCTTACTCCCCTAAATTGTGTCATTGTATAAATGGTTAAACAAATAAAATATTCTTTTAGAAGGCCTTGTTGGCCATGGATATTGGTTTTAAATTAGAATCTTAGGGGTTGTGGCATTCTCCTAAGTTGATTTGATAAGTTACGGGGGTCGTGTCATTCCCCTAAGTTGATAGATAATTAGAATGGCATAATTATAAAAGCTCGCAAGCATAATGGTATGACGATACCAATGGTATATGACTTTATAGATGATTTCCATGGGTTAATAGAGGGGTTATATGCAAGTATTTTTAATTGATCTTAATGGGGTTTGTGTAGATTACTATGAAGGTGTAAATCCCAGAGAGGACGAACACTGGAAACCACACTTTTGGGCATGGGTGACTTGATGACCGTGTGCGTAGTTCACGCTATTATACATATATTTGTATCCTAGAATAATGTGAGGCTAGGGAATTCCCTTCTCTTCTTGGATATCTCTAGTTCATGCGGCTAACACATACTAGGGGCCTTCTAGTAGGAGGAGCCAGACCCATATAGCCCATACGTACCTTTAGGACAATTAGAGATACATAATCTAAGCTAATATTTTAACTTTTATGCTAAACCATGTTCCCTATCTCGGTATATTATATATAGATATATTTGCCTATGATTTTGTGCATATGATTTTGAATGATTTTGGACTAATTTGATCATGGTATTGTTTTATCCCTTCCCTAAGTTACATGCCAACGCTCACCCTTCTAATCATTGGTGGACGTTGTATCCCTATGTAATGTAGGGTTTGTAGACACCTCTTTTACCCTTGTGTATCATTAGGTTGATTAGCATGCCTATTGAGTTGCTTTGAAGTGGTGAGCTTTCATTCTCTGAAAGAACCGTTATTTCATAGTTTGTATTTTTTATGTTTTAGACTATCTCCTTGGATTCCTTTTCGACTATAGTCGGGGCCATGTACCAACTTAGGTTTGATATTTAATTGTCAGAGGATTTTTTAGACTATTATGGGTGGTTAACTATTATTGGTTCTTAGAACCTTTATCTTGGTTTATCTATCTTCTATATTACTATTGGTTTGTTTCACTATTTATCCATTTTGTCTTCGGATGGCTAGGCAAATAGAGGTGGTCTCCAGTCAATGGTGGGCTTGTGATACCCATCATGGGACAGGCCGTAGTTCGGGTCGTGACAAACTTAGAATCAGAGAATAGGTTCATGGTCATTGGGTGTCCATAAAACCATGTCAAGTATAGTTTCTTTTAGGGGTGTGTAGCGCGCCACACCTATAAAGGAGAGGCTATAAACATTTAGGAATATTTTTCTTTCTTGTGATCTATTTTTGAGCTATAGAGTCTAGGATATTGAAATCTCCTCTAATTCTCATATGTTTCTATTTTAGATTATGCCTTCCCAAAGATTTGATGCTTGTAGAAACTCTTCCATCCTACCTGAGGATAATGTGGATGGAAATCATTCTACTTATGGGGTAAAAACCACGTCTTGGGTCCCAACTCCTAATTGAACTGCCCCTCATGGATTTATACCGGTTCCTACTAGTCTTCCTCGAGCTTCTCATGGTGATATGTCTAATGCTGAATTTCACCAACTCTTGATTGAACTGCCCCTTATGAATTTATACTGGTTCCTACTAGTCTTCCTCGGGCTTCTCAGGGTGATGTGTCTAAAGCTAAATTTCACCAATCAATTTATCTTCTTACCCAATTAGTGGTATCTCAGTCTCACTAGCTAGAGTGTGTTGCTTTCATTGCTCCTTTTTCTGAGGTTACTAGAGTTGGCTAGTTCATGAGGTTAAGTCCTCTGACCTTTATAGGCTCTAAGATTGAGGAATATCCTTAAGTTTTTGTAGATGAGATGGAAATATATTCATGGTGAAGTATGAAACTAACTCTGAAGGTGTGAGGTTTATCACATATCATCTAAAAACATAGTATATTGGGGGTATGAGGAGTGAAAGCAATTAAAAGGGGATGATGCTGAGTCGACTGAGTAGGATGAGTTCTTAGGTGCCTTTATCGACCATTTCTTTTGTTAGGAGTTGAGAGAGGCTAAGGATAAGGAGTTGTGAACCTGAATCAAGGAAGGATAAATGTGAAAGAGTATGCTCTAAAATTCCATCAGTTGTCTTATTATGCTCCAAAGATTGTGTTTAGTATGAGGTCTAGAATGAGAAAGTTATCTTTGGGTTGGTCTCGGGAGTTAGTTTTGGAGTGCAAGGCTGCTATGTTGAGCAATAATTTAGATATATCTAGGTTGGTCGTGTACATTTAGCAAGTTGAGGATGAAAAAAATAAACAAGCAAAAATGGGAGAGAGGCAGAACAAGAAGTTTGGGTATTTAAAAAAGTGTGGAAGCCAACAGAACAATGGTAGGGATGGGAGGCAATGGAGTAAGAAGAAGACTTTAGGAAATTTTGGTTCATATTCTATACTTGATGCTCTTTATGCTAAGCTTTAGTGATCATCTCTTTTAGACTAACAGTAGGTTTAAGGCACAAATTGCCCAGTCTCAGGCTAGTGGTGCTTAGTTAGCCCTATCTTATCCTTCTTATCGCTTTTGTGGCTAAATGCACCATGGTTATTATGATGAGGGGAGGAATTTTTGTTTTAAATATTTCCAGCCTGGTCATATTCAGAGGAACTGTCCTTCATCCAATATTGTTACTAGAGCTAATAAGGTTCGAGTCACTACTTCTTCAGCTTCTGCACCAAAAGGCACTGGTTGGAATCATCCTTATGCTCTTGCCACCCATCAGGAATCTAATGCATCTCTTGGTGTTGTCACTAGTATGTAATAACTTTTCTATCATGATGTATATTGTTTATTTTATCTAGGGTCTACCCTTTTTTATGTGACCTATTAAGTGGCTGCTCAATTTGGTTTTGGTCCCAAAAATATTCCCAATCCCTTTTCTGTGTCTACCTCTACAGGTGAATTTGTTGTTGCTAGAAAGGTTTATAGGGGTTGTGTGGTGTCTATCTTTCATAGGGAGACCTTGGTGGACCTAATAGAGTTGGACATGATAGATTTTGATATGATCTTAGGGATGGATTGACTTTAAACGTGCTATGATTCCTTGGATTGTAGGAACCAGAAGGTCATTTTCCAAATTCTTAATAAACCGATAATTTCATGGGAAGGGAGTTCCTTAGTGCCTAATGGAAGGTTTATTTCTTATCTTAGAGCTCAAAAGTTGATTTCCAAGGGGTATGTATACCATCTATTTGGGGTTAAGGATTCAAATTCTGAAGGTACCTCTTTGCAATCTGTCTCTGTGGTCAATGAGTTTTTTGAAGTTTTTCCTGATCATCTTTCTAGTATTCCTCCTGGTAGTAAAATAGACTTTGGGATTGATATTCTACCGAATACCCACCTTATTTGCATTCCTTCCTATAGAATGCCTCCGACTGAGTTGAAAGAACTTAAGAAGTAGTTAAAGAATCTCCTTGATAAGGGTTCATTCACCCTAGCGTGTTTCCGTAGGGTACTCCTGTTCTTTTTGTGAGTAAGAAGGATGAGTCCCTTCATATATGTACAGACTATCAGGAGTTGAATAAGGTGACAGTGAAGAACAAGTACCCTCTTTCTAGAATTGATAATCTTTTTAACCTGCTTCAGGGTTTTTGATACTTTCTAAGATTGACCTTCAGTCGGGTTATCATCAGTTGAAGATTAGGAAGGTATATATCCCTAAGACTTCTTTTTGTACCAGGTATGGTCACTATGAGTTTCTGGTCGTGTCTTTTGGGTTGCCATCTCTTAAGGATTAGCGGTTGTATGCCAATTTTTCAAAGTATTAGTTTTTGTTGAATGCGGTGACCTTGCTTGGTCATATTGTCTCTAGTGAGGGGATCAAAGTGAATCCACAAAAGGTTGAGGTGGTTAAGAGATGGGCTAGACCTATAACTCCAACTGATATTTGGAGCTTCTTGGGCTTGGCTAGGTATTATAAGAGATTTATGGAGAGCTTCTATTGTATAGCTGCTCCGTTGAATAAGTTGACTCAGAAAATGATGAAGTTTCTTAGTCTGATGCTTATGAGGGTAGTTTTGAGAAGTTGAATTTTGTTCTGGTTTTGACCCTACTTGAGGGTTCTAATGGTTTTATGGTATATTGTGACATGTCCCATGTGGGACTGGGTTGTGTTTGATCCTGCTTGAGGGTGCTGATGCTCTTAGCTGGTTTTTCATGGGGAGCTTCTCAAATGGGGAGAAGGAGAAGTAAACTTTGGATCCCATTTTGATGCAGATTAAGGATGACGTGGGTTATTAGAAGGTTATAGCTTTTAATATTGTTGGTGATGGTATCTTGTGGTATCAAGGTAGACTATGCGTTCTTGATATTGATGGGCTGCGGGAAAGGATTTTGACTGAGGCTCATGAGTCGAGGTATTCAGTCACTCGAGTTTGACAAAGATGTACCATGATTTGAAAGAGATCTATTAATGGAACAACATTAAAAGAGATGTGACCAATTTTATGGCTAAGTACATGATCTGTCAGCAAGTGAAGGTTGAGTACTTGAGGCTCGGTGGTAAGTCTCAAAAGATAGAATTACCTATTTAAAAGTGGGAGATGATCAAAATGGATTTTTTTTACTAGTATCCCGCGATCTCATAATTAGTATGATTCAATTTGGGTCATCGTGGATAGGATGACTAAGTCTACTCACTTCTTTCCAGTGAGGACTAACTATATGTAACAACCTTGGAATACCTCCTAGTCATCACACGATGCTTACAGTCCTGAGGGAACACAAGCTAACCCATGAGCTGGTACCTGTTGTGAGCTCTGGATAACATAATCATAAATGCAGAAGAATACTGACATGCCATAATATTTTAAGAACTGAATATAAAACTGAAATATGAGTCTCAACTGACTAAATCTGATAAAATAATGATAAAATGGATAACTAACTATAATATCTGAATAGTAAATAACTGACTCTAATGTCTGAAGAGCCTCTAAAACTGACTGACTAAATATGAGTTGATGGGACAGGCCCCAACTAACTCCAACTAACTACTAACTGAGACATGAAATAAAGTAAGCCTATCCTCGAAGAATAAGGACTCACCACTGCTACTGTTGAGGATCTGATAAGTCTAATCACGAGCCAGGAACTGAGCATCAGAACCTATGATATAATACATCATAGCGCAAAAGAAAAGGTAAGCGATCAGTACTTTGAATGTATTGGTATGCTAAATGAGGTAGGATGATATACATGGTTTCATGAACAGAAATAATAATTAACTAGATATGCATGTTAAGCATGGAGTACTAAATAAAGAGTATGGAATCTGTAGATACTGAAAATGCATGAAAATTTGCAAATACTGAGGATGCATGATCAAGAATATAACATGAACTGAGTAAAATCTGTAAACTAAAATATTAAAATAACTGAAATCCGTATGCTTTGGTCAAACAACACTAAGACTGAATAACTGAGCTGGGACTGTAATTGAAACTACATCTGAGACTGTGGGAGGTATCATCTAACCGAAATTCCCTAATTTGAGCTAATCGGGGTCAAACCTGTAACCCTAGTTGGAAGGTTGTTAATGCCGTTCCACGAGTACTATTGATGGCTTTGTAGATCCCCTAAACTGATATAATGTCCAAAGGACTAAGGGTGTCAAGCTGAACTGACGGGTACCCCCTGATTGGACAAATGGGAAATTGGTCTGTGGTGCGATGCAGGAAAAATTGCGGTCCTTCACTGATTGGGACCTGAAAGTTCACCGCAACGTGGTGGAATCACGGAGAGACACTGGAAACTACAAAATGCTAATTTGGCCTTTGGTGCGATGCACCAAGATCATACACGTCCACTGGAAATTGCCAATCGCCACTTAGACTAGCTCTGCATTGCACTAAGGGTTAAAATGACGGGGTCTAACAAATGAAACTTAAAATCGCTATAACTTCTTACCCGATTATCGGATTTGGGAAAATTTTATATTTTTAGAAAGCTAGTTGAATTTACTAGGCAATGGAAGGCTCTAAATAGAATAATAATGGGTATTGCAAAAATTATATATATGAATACTCATGCACTGGGACTTAGATTATGCTTGGGAAATACGGGGCCGTATAATATCTCTCCCTTGGGATCATTCGACCTCAAATGAAACTTGTTAAGCTGAGGAAACTGATGGACTAAGCTTACATACTAAACATGCATATCTGATGCATCGAATGCATGACTGAACT
>NC_061111.1:99710942-99770845 GCF_002878395.1 Capsicum annuum | reverse complement strand
TTTTATTCTGTCGATGACCTTAGGGTCCGATAAAGTTTGCACAGACAATAAAGAAAGAAAATAGGACATCTTTAACTCTCAATTGGTCGAAACTTGCGACGGATGCACATTCTAACATAAATCATTACATATATTAGAATGATGATTAGATCATTCAAAAAAAATATTAATTAAAAGAAAAAATTAATTATAATTATACTTACTGCATCCTTCGGGGGGTTGAAGAGATCAAGAAATTTTGCATTTTTATGAGTTTGGCCAACAACCATCTCAAGATTCTTGGACAGGAAACTCCTTCCTGATAGTTCACTTGTTGTCTCAAATAAGGAATGGCTTCAAACACCCAAGCCTATAAAATAATGTCAATAAATCAAAACCATTATTGAGCGAAAAAAAATGAATGATATCATTATAGAAGAAAAAAACATTTACCATGAAAGCCCATGGGAAGCCATATAAGTTGACTGTCTTTGGCGCTAACGGAGTCAACAAATATTTGACAGTCATTTTGAAGCTTTCATACCCCCATGGATAGCTGTTAAATACCTCAAAATCCTCGGAGAGCTTTATTAAACTGAGGCTTATGTTGTTGTTAATGTCTCTTGCCGAAAGAATATTAAGTACAAACCAAACCAAGCACAATGATTGTTTGTGCTTCTTTAAAAATCCTTTACCTGTCAACGCTTCTATCAAATTTTTGTTTTTGAAGCTTGGACCAACAATGGACACCAGGTCATCACGATCACACGACTTGCCTTTGCCTTTTTGGGGTGTGTGGGGTGCTTTTTTGGGTTAGAATAGGTATAACTTGAGAAGGAGGATAACATTTTAGTCCAGTAACTATGAAAAACTCCTTCCAACCAAAACAAACAGGCATGCCACAGTAATTTATTCACACCTCATCCATCTTATCTTTGTTTTTATACATAAACCTACGCTTGAGAAGTTCATATACCATTTTTATTTGGAAACGAGCATTGTTGTCCTGTGGCAAATCAAGATATTTCCCAAAGCAGTTGTCCCTGAAATAAGCATCCAATTTTTGTTCTCGAAGTATTTTTCTGAAGGCGTCGAAAGATTTTCCCATGGATAACTTAACCACAAAATCACTCATTAAATCTACGACACCATCACATTGCAGTCTCACAGGGTAACGATCAATGCTGAAGGCTTTGACCAGCTCTTCGGTGGAAGGGCTATTAGCATCTGCATCATCTCTTTTAAAATATTCCTCTTCTCCGTGTTCATCATATTCTGCTCCCGATTGAGATAACCATATAAAGCAAGATCATAGAGTGGTGGATGTAGCCTAGCTGCTTCACTTGTTCCTTTACTTGGACTTAATTTGATTTCTATTCTTTTGGGAACCATATTATCTAAAATTAACAGGAACATAAAATAATATATTATTATTGATTAATGCATCATTAAAAAAAGATAACAGTAAATCAAAAAAGCAAATTAGTAAAATAACAGTTGCAACAGATCACCGATCTGTTGCACCATGTAGTATATATGTTGCATCATATAACCAAACTATTGCAGCGGATGAGTAATCTGTTGCAACAATACAAAACATACCACTCATCTTTTAAGATAGATGAATGGTCTGTTCAACAGATCAAACAACTATTGTGACATCATCTGTTGCAACATATGAGTGATCTGTTGGAACAATTAAATAATTTATAGCAACGGTTGAGTAATCTGTTGCGATAATATAAAATATATCACTCATCTATTGAGAAAGATGAATGGTCTGTACAACAGGTCACACATCTGTTGCAACACATGAGTGATCTATTGAAATAGTTATCAACGGTCAATATTGTTTAGATTTCTTCCAACATAGGGTTGTCTATCGCGGCAGATGAATGATCAGTTGGAAAAATCAAGTCTTGGACTTTTCCTGTAGGAAGAGTTGGTAGGATTTTATCCAATAGGAGGTTCATCTGTTGCATCAGATTATTAATCTGATGGTTCTTCTATTGCACCAAATGGTTAATTAGTTGCATCAAATTTTTTAATCTGAAGCTTAATCTATTGCAACATATGGTAAAGTTGTTGCATCAGATTATTAATCTATAGCATCAGAATTATAATCTGATGGTTCCTCTGGTGCATTAGATGATTGATCTGTTGCATCATATGATGAATCTGTTGCATTAATGGTTAATATATTACACCAGATGGGTAATCTGTCAGAGAAAACAGTAGCATGATTTTGTTAAACAAAAAATAGCAATTTCACTATTTTTATCCAGAACAAGAATAGAACAAATCAAACCAAATTGTCCTTTTGTTTTTATAAACACAAAAAATAAAAATCAAACTTCAAAAAAATACAACAAAATATCATAATTCACTTCCAAAAGAAAAGAAAAGAGAAAAAATACCATAAATTAGGGTTTTATTCAGACCGCATTTCAAATTAGTGGAACAAATATTAAAATTGGTAACCAATACTATAAGAGAAGTTAGATCAAGTTTCTCGTTTTCTTCAAAACTAAAAAGGCCATAAATTTTTACCTGTGAAAGAAGAAAAAGACCGATGAAGAATTCGAAGTTGTTGTGGCCGGAGAGCAAGGCTGTCACGTCGATTGAAGTCGAAAAGGAACTGGAATCCCAACTATTTGTAGTCGGATGTTGAAGTCGCCGAGGATTAAAATAAGAAATTTGCAGAACAGTTGGTTGGGAGAGAGTTGAGAGAAGTTGTCGAGAGAAGGATGAGAGACAGGTTGATTGAATTGAAGAGGGGAACTCGAAGCCCAACTATTTGTCGTCGGGGATTAAAGGGAAAAATTTTTCAAAACTGTTGGTTGGGAGAGAGTTGAGAGAAGCTGTCGAGACAGATGAGAGAGTGATTGATTTGGATTGAAGAGGGTGTGGGTTGGGTTGATTTGTATTTTTGAAAAGATTAGAAAGTTTTGAAAATATTAATCAAGTCCACAATTAACTTGATCAAGTCTCCTAATAATGTTTGACCCTATCTGTTGGTCACTGTCACCAATCCTTCATTTAAGACTTAAAAGACACCTATTCTTCAATTTTCTCAAGTTAGTTCAACATAAGAAAATATCAATTTAGATAGCTAAAGTCTTTAGTTTAAAAACTTTCAATAAAATAAAAAAGAGAAGAGTTTTAGTGCATGCATTTGTCTAAAAAATTTAAAGTAATTAAGTCTACAATATACGTTAAGAAAAATATCATTTGTAGCTTACAAAAACTTTTACTCCCTCCATTTTAATTTGTTTGTTTGATTTGACTTATTACGAAATTTTTAAAAGTAACAAAAAATTTTGAATTTTGTGATCTTAGTAGATATGTAGGAAGGACTAAATTAAGATTGTTGAAAATCGAACCGTATTCGATAATTCAATCTCAAAATTAGGATTATTGATAATGAGTTTTTTGATTATTGGTTGTAAACGAATTAAAATTTTATAGGTAATGGCTTGTCAATGCGGGCGAATTACTTAATTTTCTTATCGGATAAATCGCTAATTCTTTAAAAATTGTTAGATTCACAATTTTACAATACATATATAAAGTACCTCTTGTAATCCTAAAACTAGAACCACATTCAGTATTCCGCTTGCTTCTTAGCTTAGGAAATAACGAGTAACTTCTTGTGGCTTCTTATCATAAAGCGCAGTCGTTCTCCTTAAAAAATAAATCAAATATGAAATTAATTCTTAAATAAAAAAAAATTTCTTGACAATACGAAGGATCACAACAAAAATGAGATAATCCCAATGCATGTGTTCTTCACAAGGTTTAATATAAAACTGAAATTTTTCGAACCATATAAAAATTTTAATTTTTATAGTTGATTCAGTAATTTTTAAAAAAAATTACATATGTTTTAGGTTTGAAGAAAATTCTTATGTGATTTTATGTTATGACTTAATTAAAAAAAGTGTATGAACAAAATTCAACAAGCCTAAAAGATTGATTAATAGATGGGTAGTATATACAAATAACTCAATCAGCGAAGCAATTGAAGACATACTGATAACTGTTTGATTATCATGGTCACTAAGATTTATGCAATACAGCGTCCAATAGCCAAAACCAAGCAATACAGTGTCCAATAGCCAAAACCAACCATACCTTATTAGTTGGCTAGCAAATTAGCACATTCAAAAGTCAATAATCAATAAGTCAAACCATTAAGGATAATTATCTTCCCAATCTACCGATAGGTAATCTAATCAAAATATCTTTTAATTTTATGGTCTTAAACATGTCACGTGAAAGTTGAAATTAAGGAGTTTCCAAGAAAGGAAAAAGACGTTCTCTAAAACAAACCAACAAAACATGACAAAAAATTGAAACAAATACAAAATTTAAATTTTTAAAAATATTGAGAAAATGTTGAACTATCTTTATGCTTATATGTAAGTGAAGATACCAATTTTTGGTAGTCCTCACATAAATTTTTATCCATTCATGTTGCTCCATATGGCTTTTTTTTTTTTGTTTTTTTTTTTTTATATTTTTTCCTTTACAATCATTTCTTTCTTTTGTCTTTTTCTTAATTTATTTGACAATCAATTTTTTCTCTTTTTTTTTTTAGAAATTTTTTCTTTCTTTTAAGTATATTTTTACATGAATATTTATTATTGATGTATCTTGAGTCTTTAATATTGTACACCTTTCAATTTAATTAAAGTTTTCAAATTTTTTAATTTTAAATTAAAAATATGTTCCTTCTATCCCATATTAGTTGTCCACTTTCTTCATCACATGCTTTTACATAATCATAAATACGAAGAGTAGTTTAATAAATAAGTTTAAAAAAATTATAAATTTGCATACACTTCAAAAAGAATTTCAATTATAAGAGGAAAATAGAAAAAATCAATTAATTCTATTTTGTTTTGAAAATTGACAAATAATTTGGGCTATTATTGTTGATAACGTGGACAACTAATATGAGATGAATGGAGATGTAGTTTTTAAATCTTGTGGTCTTAAACTTGTCATGTAGAATGTTACAATTGAAAAAAATTACAAAATATAAAAAAAGAACTTTTTTTTTTAGATATACCAAAAAATAAGTAAGACATTTAAATTGAGATTAACGAATAGTAAATTTTTATGAATTTTCGTAGCTCTTTACTTTCTCTGATCTGTATTATATATTATTTTTAACGTTTGTACTTAAATTATAATGAATATGTTTTATATAATGATGATGGTCTTAATAATTTTTTAAAAATCAAAATTAAAACAACTGAATTTTTACATAACCAAAAACTTATAGTAAATTGGTACTATTTAATAAGGTAATGTAATGAAGATTACTTATTATTTATGGGGAAAAATAATTTTATACGGAGTATATCAAAACTAAAAATACTATAACTATGAATAAAAAAATAATTAAATTACTCTTTATATTTTTATTAAATTTTTTGGCAAATTTAATAATAATAAAAATTTATGAACAATTCATTTTGACGTGTCATTAGGTTTTATTAATTATTTAGTAAAAAGAATATAATACAAATTAATTTTTTTAATTAAAGTATTATTATTTTTATATTTAGAATTTGGGCCCGGGCTTAGCACGGCTACGGATAACTAGTTAACTAATATAATTTAACGAAAACAAACAAACCATAAGAATAACAAAAAGGAAAAAAAACAATTACAAATGTAAATGTCATAGACCCGGACTTAGCACGGGCCCAATCACACACACACTATATATACTAGATAGCCGTGCCAACACTAATGTATTTCCTCCATTTTATTTTAGTTGTCTTTCTTTCTAAAAATATTTATTTCAATTCAGTTGTCGAATTTAATTTGTTCTTCCAATAATACATTTATCATTAAATGACTAAACAAGTTGTATATATTCAAATTTATATTTTCAAAGCATAATTAATAAGGTTAATTTGGTAAAATAGACCACTAATAAATATTTTTCTTAATGAGTGTGTCAAGTCTATAGGGGTCAATACGAAACGGAGGAAGTACAAAAGAGATTCAACTTTGGAAAAGATTATTTCCTACTTATTTTAATTGTTTAGCATAGGAGTAAAAGAAAAAGAAAAGTAGTACAATGAATCGATGTTAACATCATATATACATTCAGTGTGAAATAAAATTGAGCTTGCTAAATTGGTCCAACCAATACAAAAATGATTATATAAATGGATAAAAATCTAGTTAGATTATTGCAACAACAATTGGCGACACGTCTTTCGTTTGGACATTTCTGAAAAAGTATATGATGCACATCTCATTTGAAAGTTTCAAATATATAAGTTGAAGAGACATACGTTGATTTCAAAATATTTATTGCACCATAAAATCACCGACATATTCTTGGTAGTCATTTAATAAGGAACAAAAAGATATTCATAAAAAAATTAGTATCATGTATAATTTAATACAAAGATCTAAATAAAAATATTATTAAAATAATGCATGAGGACAAAACTAATAAATATAAGAAAAAATCAAAATACAAGTGTAACCATTTCATTGCACCATAAAAATGAGGACAAAACTAATAAATATAAGAAAAAAGCAATATGAATGTGTAAGCATTTTATTACACCATAAAATTACCAAAATACTCTTGGATATAAAAAAATAAGTAATTTAATAAGAAACGAAAAAATATTTATAAAAAATTACTACCATATATAATTCAGTTACAAAGATCTAAATAAAAATATTATTAAAATAATACATGAGGACAAGACTAATAAATATAAGAAAAAAATAAAAGGCATGTGTAATATTTTATTGCACCACAAAAATGAGGATCAAACTAATAAATATAAAGAAAAAGCAATATGCATGTATAACCATTTTATTGCACCATAAAATTATCGAAATACCCTTGATAGTCATTTAATAAGGAACAAAAAATATTTATACAAAAATAGTAACATGTATCATTGAATTACAAAGGTCTAACTAAGAATATTACTAAAATAATACATGAGGCCAAAACTAATAAATATAAGAAAAAATCAATATGCATAATACATGAGGCCAAAACTAATAAATATAAGAAAAAATCAATATGCATGTATAATCATTTTATTGCATCATAAAAATGAGGACAAAACTAATAATTATAAGGAAAAAGTAATATGCATGTGTAACCATTTTATTGCACCATAAAATTATCGAAATACCCTTGGTAGTCATTTAATAAGGAACAAAAAGATATTTATAAAAAAAAAACATCATGTATAATTTCAATTACAAAGGTCTAAATAAAAATATTATTAAAATAATAATGAGGACAAAACAAATAAATATAAGGAAAAAGTAATATGAATGTGTAACCATTTTATTGCATGATAAAAATGAGGACAAAACTAATATATATAAGAAAAGAAATATGCACGTGTAACCATTTTATTTACTACTATATATAAGTAAAGATTGTGGTGACGAAAATTATCGAACTACCTTTGGCAATCACCCCAACCTTCACTTATATATAGTAGTAAAGTAAAGTAATAATAATAATAATAATAATAATAGCAATGATAATAAAAAATATATAGTAGCAAAGTAAAATAATAATAGTAATAATAACAATAGTAGTAGTAATAGTAATAATAATAATATAATAATAATAATAATAATAATTACTTTTATATATAAATGAAGAATGGGTGTAATACACAAAAAGACAAAACAGTAGTATACCCGTTCTTCATTTATATATATATATATATATATATATATATATACTCTTACTCTTATATATAAACTAGATGGACTAGGCCCGTGCTGAGCACGAGCCCAATATTTTATTTTATTCTTATTTTGGCTGTCAATGGAAGCTAGTATCCTTGAATAACCTTTGATCCAAGTGGCTATATCCAGCATTGATAAATACAATATGCACAGTGGATCACATTATGATAGGTAATAGTTGTTGCTTCCATCCCCATCTCACTTGTAGCTGTTGAAATTCCATAAAGAAGCTATTGAAATAACCTAGAAATAACATAACTCAGAAACAGATTTAAGGCAGGAGCAAGTAGTATAGCTAACAAGTTAAATCTGTTCCTAACTTTAAAAAATGAGCAAGGCTCATACATCTTTTACTGATTTTCCTCTGCTCTTTTAAGACTTGGGACGAAAAAAATTAGTTTGAGAAGTTTCAATGTATACATGGGTCAAGTACTAACAAAAAGTATGCTCACTCTTTTAGCCATATGTAAATGGACATTAGGATTCAAACAACAGAGCAAAAAATCATCACATAAGAAAAATGACATCATCAATCATAGAAAACACTATACATAGCATTTGAAATAGTAACCTTCAATAATTTGAAATAGGTCACTGAGGCAGTGAAAACCATAAATAAGCAGTATGCAATCTTATTAAATCAAAGAGACGATGACAATAATAACATAAAAAGTGTAATCTCATAAGTGGAGTTTGAAAAGGGTATTGTCGACCTTACCCCTTACCATGATCATCAAATCTTGATATACTTTTCACTAACATCACTATCAGATGTTGGTTGAACAAAAATCTCTCACAAATTCCCCATAATTCCTACATTATCATTCTACAAATAGATGATAAGTTTCTTAAAGTGTATTGTCGTCACAGACAACAATATCAGATGTAAATTGAGCAGAGCATGGCACGAAAGGAAGGCGGCACAAAAAATTTTACGTTGCTTTCACAAAATTTATCATCCAAAAATTTTCATAACGACGTATAATTCCAGATTCGACTTTATTTATAGCGAGTAGGTGAACACTTAGACTGAGCTTTCTTAAAATATTTAAAGAAGAGTTGGACTAAACGAATAAAAAGAAAAAATATTGCTATGCCTGCCAAAACCGAGCAAATAGATTATGTTGGTGCTGCTGACTTGCCTTCTTCAATATGAGAAAGTCTGAAATTGCACATTGCAGCATGTCCTTTATCCATACATAGCTGTTTCAGGTCTTGAATTTTGCTTTTAAGACCCTCTGTCTCCTTTTCTAATGCTTCAACTTGTTGCATAGATTTTTGAAATACACGTGTTGAACTAAAAACAGGTCTTGAATTCTGCTTTTAAGACCCTCTGTCTCCTTTTCTAATGCTTCAACTTGTTGCATAGATTTTTGAAAAACACGTGTTGAACTAAGATATAACTTGAATCTCGAATTTTGCTTTTAAGGCCCTCTATTTCCTTTACCAATGATTCGTCTTGTTGCATACATTTCTGGAATACACACGTTGAACTCAGATATAAGTTGAATACATATTAAGGATGAAAAGTTTGCTGGTTCTTATACGACATAAACAACTTCATAAATTTCCTCTTAGGTGTTGAACTCTTTCAGGTGAAGACGAAAGAGTCAAACTTGAAGATTAGATAATAAATAAAGCATACTTGAATAGTTTGTTTGAAAGGAAATAAAAAGAATATGAACAGACTGCCTCCTTTTCTTGCATACGAAGCTCCTTGATATCCCTTGCAAGCCCAAGTACAATAAGGGCAGATGCTAACTGTTTAACACATTGCAAAAATTGCATAAACATTAATTAGAAGATGCACAGGCAGGTCATTGTTCAAGGGTTAAAGTGGATTACAACTCCACCGATCATTGTATTCAAGAAAAGAAATCACGCCAGAATAAATTCAAATCAATATAAAATTACCCTATTTGAATATCGATCCATGATGAACAAAGAATAAGAATATAACGAACCCCACTTACGTTTACAACAACAACAAAGTGTTTGGATTTATGTGTTTTGGCACTTTTTTTGTTTTGGTGATGTTTAGGAAAACTAAAAATAAAAAGTGAAAAATAAGCCATCGAAAGGTATCCCTACCTTATAATTTTAACTTTTAGCTTATTAGATACATTTTAAAAGTCAATTCAAATAGGGTGAGGGATGTACACAATTATCCTACTTCAAAGGCTATTTAGATACTGTTCCGGATAGACCGTTGTCTCAATCCATCACCAAAAGAAAAAAAGTACAAAACTTACAACCATGAATAAGAAAAAGAAAACATTAAATATTGCACAGTAATGAAGATGAAGAAGGGATTATTTGGATTACCGGGCCAAGGACTCCGTTCACAGTTCTCAAAACAATAAACGCCGTCTCCGAAAATGGGAGGCCCATAATTTTGGGTTATGTTTTTAAGGCTGAAATTGCTTGATCTATATGATCGCCCCCATAGTTTCTAATGATCGATCTTGATCCCATTACCGTGCGAGACTGTAAAGGTAGCCAGAATTCTAAATTAAGAAAGATATTTCTTATGTTGCTCGACACCAAGTGGGAAAGCAAGCAGTGTGTGCTGACGCGTTTGTCCACCCTTCGAGATACCAGCTTCAAAACCACCGATGGTGTAGTCAATAATGAGGACAACACAGTCAGCCTAGGAGGTACCAGTAAAGTAATCAGGTGCTGGATAAAATGCCTTTGTCCAGGAGCATCAATCACAGTTAGTAGTACTTTGTCGTCGCAAACTTCCACCAGGCAATAACAATGGTAATTACAATCTGAAGCAAAACATAGCAAATCAGCTTAAAAACAACTAATTTTCTCAAATCACTTGGAGAACACAAATCTATAAGCAGCTTTTTACATCTTCAACATATAATCTGAAAGAAACATATAGCGAATCAGCTGAATTCCTTCTCATTTTTCAAATGGAAACTAAATTATCAACTCCTTCTCCTCACAATTCGTATCATAGAATGTGTCAACGAAGTTCCTTTTCAATTTTCACATGAAAATCAAATTATCTAAACTACCGCTACATTTCAGGAGATCAATCTTAAATAAGTTACAATAAGCTTTGCCAATACTATACGATAAAATATAATTCTGCAGGAACTTACCAGTTCACATTGCCTTGAAGTTTGTTAATATCATCATTATGACCCAAGACATGCATAGAGAATCTAGAGTGCACCTACATCAGCTATAAGACAGTGAGTACTACGTCAAACAACATCATTTGCATATTAAATAAGTGAAACTTAGATTAACTTACTCGGCAATGACTACGTATTGTTCACTGTTATCAGCTGCTTGAACCCATAATGTTCCCGGAACATCGGCACTATTGGCATTGTGACCATGTAGCCGAACATTAGCAGTCATCTCATAAGTAAGCTTTCGCTTTACACTCCGTCTGGATGATGGTTTGACATGGTTTCATAATGTATGGTACAGTATGGTATGGTATTGTACTGTATGGTATAGTACAATACAATGTTTGGATCGACTGTATCGTTCACTGTTGTTTAATAACAGTTTTATTGTTTGGTTTGATGGTATGGTACTGGATCGTAACTGGTAAATTTACTAAAACACCCCTTATTATTATAAATTTTAAATTTATCAAAAATTATTAATAAATAAAATAATTTTCTTTCTCTCATTGCTTACAGGGAATGTTTCACTCAGATTGCATCAAGAAAATGTAGATACAGGTTTACTTACAGCACACCACTATTGATTGTTTGCAATTCATATACAAAGTAATTCCATCCATCAAATTGAACTCTGGCCAGAATAACATATTCACAAACCAGGAATTCACCAAAGTCCACCGCAACGAGATAACAGCACGATTCAAAAGGTAAATAGAAAAACGTAAAATAAAAATATATTAGGTTTAAAAGTGATATAGGGTGAAGGGTAAAATGGGATTAAAGAATATTATATAAGGGTATAATTGAAAAAAAAAAAAAAAAACCATGGGATACCACCAAATTGGTGGTTCTGAAAATTGAGAGATTTCATGGTTTGGTAACCATGAAAACATACCATACCATACCATGCCTTTTAAAAACAATCAATACAAACATGGTTTCCTGGGTAACCATACCATACCATACCATGGAAAACCACCATCCAAACAGGGGCTTACTCTCCCAGTTATATCTTATCGAATCCCATTCCAGGGTTTGGATTGATATTTCCATCTGTCATATGGTCATGGCATACAACCTTATTTACACAACCATATTCCATACATACCAACTCACACAACCATACTCCATACATACCAATTTACACTACCAAAATTAGAAGCGGAAACCTAGATATTTTATTTTCAAACAACAATATCCAATTAAGGCAGAATTGCAGATATGTGTGTTGAAATTTTCAAAACAACGAAAAATAAACACAACTACAGCTAGAAGATTTGTAGCAACCAAATTGTGAAATCAAGAAGTCACAAATTCTACAAATAAAAGGAGGAGAAAACTCGTACACAGTAAAACCAAATTAAAACTTCAAACTCGCCGAGTCCCAGCAATTTCAATTTTAAGTGAGGATTGTAAAAAGGAGATGTCGATAGATACAAAGTGGGTGTAACTTTGGCTGCATTCATCAATATATATAGCAAGCAGTTGATAGTCAACACAACAACAACAACAACATACCCAGTGAATTCCCACCAAGCGGACTGTGGGGAGGGTAAAATATATACAGTCCATATCACTACTTCCGAAGAACTAGAGAGGTTGTTTTTGATAAACCCCGGCTCAAGAATCGAACCGATAGCCCAATAAAAAAAATTACAAAAATGTTAATAAACCATTAACCTAGTACCAATAAATCAATGACATTTTATAGTTTCGGTATATCGGTTGAATAGGTTTTTGCACAGCCCTAGCTCTCAGGCTATTTTAGGAGTACCCTAAAAAAAATTAATTACCAGGATAACAAAATCAGACATATATAAACCGGACTCCACAATTTTCACAAAAAATTCATACAACTTGAGATATATTCCCAAAAACAGAAATTTATAGGATGGAAAACAAACCAGCCAAGCAGCATTTTTCAAGGCACTTTCTGCCACAACCAACGACGTTACTTTCAAGAAGAATATCCTTTTGGTAGTTTGAAACTAATGTCGGCTCCCTCTTTATAGTCAACATTCCTCCTGTTTTTTAATGAGTAATCAAAAAATAATATTTATAACAATTGTTACAACAAAAGTCTAAGAGAGAGGAAGAAAAAGTGGACCGCCGCTGGCGAGGAAGAGGAGATCGGAAGGCAACCGCCTTCAGCAGGAGAGGCACCCCTACCGCCGTGAGGGGAATGGGTTCGATGCTTATCGTCCACCAGAAGTGTTGGATTGTCAATCAACACTTTGCCTTATTGATGATGAATTGCAAAGGAAAAAACGAAAGAGCCAAGAATAGTGGTGATTGAATTTCTTGATTCAACGATGGCAATAATCCTTCATAGATGATTTTGAGGAAGATGTTTTTCTGGAATTCTGGAAGAATTTAATGGGCGTGGGAGACGCGAGTGGGTGGGGTGGGTGGAGGGGATGGTGCTTCCCTGGTGTGTTCTTTGCCTCTCTTGCAGAGGTATGTAAAAGCTTTCCACGTGCCTCACCTCAATTAAAAAAGGCCTAAAAAGAAAATAAATTAAAAATATTCCTTGTATATTGTGTGAAGCATGAAGTACAATAATTTTATCATGTGATGGTAAACCCTTGTTGCCTTATATACAAGGGTAATGAAATTTTGGTAATATTATTTTCTCTTTTAGTGCCTACTTGTTATTATTATTATTAATATTATTATTCAGTTTTTTAGTATTCATATTTTTACTATTACTATTATTATTATTATTATTACTTTTTTTTTACTATTATTATTACTACAATTATTTTTTTTCTAATATATATAAATGAAGATTAGGTGACTAAAATTATCGAAATACCCTTGATAGTCACCTAACCTTCACTTCCATATAGGTAGTAAATAAAATGGTTGCACATGCATATGATTTTTTTTTATATTTATTAGTTTTGTCCTCATTTTTATGGTACAATAAAATAGTTACATATGCATATTATTTTTTCTTATATTTATTAGTTTTATCCTAATGTATTATTTTAATAATATTTTTATTTAGACCTTTGTGATTGAATTATACATGGTAGTATTTTTTTATAAATATCTTTTTGTTCCTTAATAAATGACTACTAAGAGTTTTTCGATATATATAAGTGAAGGTTAGGATGACTACCAATGATATTTCGATAATTTTAGTCACTCCAACCTTCACTTATATATAGTAGTAAATAAAATGGTTATATATGCATATGAATTTTTTTTATATTTATTAATTTTATTCTCATTTTTATGGTGCAATAAAATGGTTGCACGTGCATATTGTTGTTTTCTTATATTTATTAGTTTTATCTTCATGTATTATTTTAATAATATTTTTATTTAGATCTTTGTAATTGAATTATACATGGTAGTATTTTTTTTATAAATATCTTTTTTGTTCATTATTAAATGACTATCAAGGATATTTTGACAATATTATAATGCAATAAAATGGTTACACATGCATATGATTTTTTCCTTATATTTACTAGTTTTGTCTTCATTTTTATAGTGCAATAATATGGTTACACATGCATATTACTTTTTTCTTATATTTATTAGTTTTGTTCTTATTTATTATTTTAATAATTTTTTTATTTAGACCTTTGTAATTGAATTATAAGTGGTGGTAATTTTTTTATAAATATCTTTTTGTTCCTTATTAAATGACTATCAAGGGTATTTCGATAATTTTAAGGTGCAATAAAATGGTTACAAATGCATATTGCTTTTTCCTTATATTTGTTAGTTTTGTCATCATTTTTATAGTGCAATAAAATGGTTACACATGCATATTATTTTTTTCTTATATTTATTAGTTTTGTCCTCATGTATTATTTTAATAATATTTTTATTAGACCTTTGTAATTGAATTAGACATGGTAGTAATTTTTTTATATATATCTTTTTATTCCTTATTAAATAACTATCAATGCTATTTCGATAATTTTATGATGCAATCAATATTTGAATCGATGTATGTCTCCACAACTTATATATTTGAAACTTTTAAACGAGATGTGCATTATGTATTTTTTCAGGAATGTCCAAACGAAAAATGTGTCGCCAACTGTAGTTGCAACAATCTAGCTAGATTTTTATCCACTTATATAATCACTTTTGTATTGGTTGGACCAGTCCAGCAAGTTTAATTTTGTTCTACACTGAATGTATATATTATGTTAACATCGGTTCATTGTACTGCATTTCTTTTCTTTTACTCTTATACTAAACAATTACAACAAGTAAGAAATAATCTTCCCCAAAGTTAGATTTCTTTTGCACATTAGTGTTGCCAAAATGCCCGTGCCTTGCACAGACACAGGCATCTTGTGTGTGTGTGTATATAGAGAGAGAGAGGAGAGAGAGAAAATGAGAAAGAGAGAGAGGACTTAAATCATAGATGGGACCCTAAACTTGTCTTGAAATTTCACTTGGACCTCTCAACCAAGGCTGATACCTATTGAAGACCTATACTATATAAAAATTATTCCTATTAGGCACTTTCGAATATTTAGCAAGACTTGTAAAGTGTGTGTAACATACTTATAATGACATGACAAAAACGACTAATTAAAAAATATCATGTGGTATTGAGGGCCCAAACAATTATTCAAAAATAATTATAAAATTAAAAAAAAAAATCAAAACAAAAAGTTGGTCCTCCCTTCCCCTCCCCCACCCCCCTTCATCTTCTTCTCTATTTTATGACCATCATCTCAATTTTTTTCAAAATAAATTTTAATTACAATCTTCTACTCTTTTTTTTTTCATATCTGATTATCAAATTACCAGAGGGGTTGTCTTTGTTATTTCATCAATTTTTTTATTATGTTATAATTAATATCCGCCATCTTCAATAGTTTGATTTTTTTTTGTTAGGAGTATGATTCGTTGGATTTATATAATAATATTCTACTCAGTCTTTGATAAACAACTTTGAAACAAGTTTAAAACTTTCGTTTAAACAACACCCCAGGTTGATTTCTATAACAATATTCAATCTTCAATTGCAAGAGGTGTTGTCTTTGTTATTCAATCAAAAGTGAGTATGATTTTTTTTTTTTGTTATGAAACTTGTTTCACTTTACACCTACAATTTTTTATTAACTTGTTGGATTTACATTTTAATTAGAGTGGTGATGTTTGTTGAAAGTGGCCAAAAATAGAGATGAAAGAATGACGAGGAAGAATTAAGAACAAAACCGAACTAAGAACAAAAAATTCAAAATCGAATTCAAACATAAATTCAAAACTAAAAACAAAAAAGGAGAAAAGTAGAAAAAATGGGAGTAGAATTAAGTTAAAAAAATAAGAAAGAAGACGTAATGGGAGAAGAAGATGAAGACGGAGGGAGGGGGAGGTACTGGATGGGTGTGGGGCAGAGGCTTTTTTTGGGTTGAGTTTTTTTTTTTTTTTTAAATATTGTTTTACTTACAAGTTTTTGGGGCCCTCAATGCCTTTGTCGTCCTTTATTCGTGATTTCGCAAAAAATACCTCTCACATGCCCATTTTGAGTTATTATCACGCGATATGCCATGTGGGCAAAGAAGGCTTGGGTGGATCAAATTTTCGGGAGGGTTAGAGGTCTGATAGGTACAAGCATGACTTGAGGGGTTTAAGTGAAATTTTGAGACAAGTTTAGGGTCTTATCGATGACTTAAACCTAGATAGATAAATAGATAGATAGATAGAGATATGACACTACATCAATGATGCAAATTTATATATGTGACATTATTTTTAATATGTGGCATATTCTTTCCACGTTAAGCGATTAACTAAATGTGTTTTTTTATAGAATGATTTTAAGCCTGTTGTGCCTGATAGGAAAGAAATTGTATATAGTATTGTGTTTAATTGGAACAAGACTAAATTTAGGGCGTCTATATGGATTTTTTGGACAAATTTAAGGGATCATATAAATATTAGGGTAAAGGACAGAAACGACAATTCAAATTAAACTATTTTCACGAAAATAACAATGGAATTTAAATTTCACTTTCAGCCATTTCAATTTGTTGGCTTGTTCTATACCTTTTCTGCACACCTTCTATACAATTTTTATACATATCTTATACATATAAATATTCTATACGAAATTATACTACTTCGATATGCAATTTATGTAATAATTCTTCATTTTTTTTTACACATTTTATACAATAATTATGTAATTTTCATACACTTTTTATATATATTTTATACATATACATATTTGATAGAACTATACAATTTTTATACATATATCTTATATAGATACATATTCTATATAACAATTATACCATTTTTATATAATTATATTTAATTATTATTTTTAAAAAAACAAAAAAAAGTAGAATATTTTTTCAGTTAAAAAATTTATAGCAAAAAAAAAGCTGAAATATTTTTAAAAGGATCGAATGATCCAAGTTGAAAACTGTATCAGTATTATATATGAATTATATCAGTATTGTATATGGGCTGTATCTGAACTACATAAACCAAAATAATCCAAATTAGAAAATAGCTATAAAGTGAAAATAGTATACCCGACTGACATTTTTTTTGAAAAAATGTCAAACTTGGGCTATTTATTTTAAAAAGTGTTACACCGTGTCTTTTTCCCTAATTATTACAATATATTTAAGATTGTATATTTTAAGTACGTTATACTTTATTTCTTAAATTTCATCTTTTTTATTTAAAATTATTTATATTTAGTGGCGTAAAAAATAGGAAAAGAAAATGATTAAATTTCCCTTAAATTTTTTGTCTGTATGGCTAAATATTTTTTTCTGAAAAAACACCACGTCACACGTCCATAATCTGAAACTCAAAACGACGACGTTACTATTTATGGAGCGCGTGCAAACACATATAAAACTCTACCTACCAGCCGCATGTGAACACACGGGCGAATCAGGATTAAGTACTTCATTCCTTTTTCTCACGCGGCTTAAAAAAAATTCCCGTGGCGCAAGCATAGGAGGATAGAATATGAAGAACTTCCAATCAAGTCAACTCTTCGAAGTTTCTTCTTCAACTTCATTTAACTAAAAAACAAATCCAACAAAATATCACTTGAAAAAAATACACAAAAATAAATAATTTTCTCCGGTCATTTATCGCCGGCGAGCATTTTCTCCCGTCCGGCGAGATCGAGTAAAAGTTTCTAGAATGGGGGGAGGATGGAGAGGATCTGGATCGGCAGCAAGTACAAGTAGAGCTCCGATGCTTAATCGTATTTCATCATGTCGAAGTATTCGTCTTGGTCAAGTACAACCCCAAGCACCTGGTCATCGTACTGTCTTTCTTAATGATCGTGATGCTAATGCCCTTGCCAAATTCAAGGTACTAATCCCTACTGACTAGTACTGAAGCTGTGTTCTTGTTGACGCGGAGCTAGGATTTAAAGTTTATGAGTTATGAACTATTACCAAACTCATAGCTTCTCATAGTTACTGAATTCACAGTTAAATATTTATACTCTCCGTTTCATTTTTTTCAACTCATGTTGACTTGTCACTTTCCTTTAAGAAAATATTTATTACGCATTTATTTTACTAAACTACCTTTATTAATTATACGGAGTAGTACTGAATGGGTAGTGTTAATGTTTATGTGTTTAAAAATGTTGTCTTTATGACTTCAAATGGAGCATAATGGATAGTGATGATTGATGAACTAACTTGAGATTGCAGTCTAGTAGCTTTTGTTGTTGTATGTGCATATAATCTAAGGGGGAAAAGTGGTTGTCTGTTTAAGATACTGCACATTCATCTGATTGTTGTGTGTATTATTTCCACTGTGCAATATTCTATGTTATTTTAGTTTATTATCTCTTTTCTAGAAGAGCTGAGAGGTCGATAGTGTGTTCGTGTGCGTATCTGTTGTTCGCCTACTGTTTTCATACTGTTGCTTTGTTTGTTTGTTTGTCTGTCTGCTGGTCGGTGTGGGGCCTTTGTTACGTGTATTAAGTAGTGTCCGCGGGGGTTGATGATGGAGTATGGTCATGTCCGAAGGGGTTGGAGTTTGGGGCGGTTTTGGAAGAGGGGGGAGAGGGGAGGGCAGGGGTGGGTGTGGGGTCTAGGCCGGGTGTTCAGGCTGGTCAGGTGAGGGGTGGTAAGAGGCAGGCGAGAGGCGAGAGGAGATAGGTTGAAGGTAGGGTCTTGGAACATTGGGACCGTTCAGGGTAAGTCCGTAGAGTTGGTGAAGATTCTTAAGAAGAGGAGGATTAATATTGCGTGTGTCCAGGAGACTAAGTGGGTAGGATCTAAGGCTAGTGATGTGGATGGGTACAAGTTGTGGTACTCAGGCAGTGAGAGGCGTCGTAATGGAGTGGGCATTTTAGTGGATGAGGAGCTAAGAGGGCAGGTGGTGGAGGTTAAGAGGGTAAGTGATAGGCTGATGACGATTAAGTTGGTCATTGGGAGGTTTACGCTGCATGTGTAGTGTTTACGCGCCGCAGGTGGGCTTGGTTGAGGAGGTGAAAGCGAGCTTTTGGGAGGCTTTGGACGAGGTGGTGAGAAGCGTGCCTAGCTCGGAGAAGATTGTCATAGCAGGGGACTTCAATGGGCACATTGGGGTTTTTTCGGGTGGTTATGATGATGTGCATGGAGGGGTTGGTTTCGGCGACAGAAATGATGAGGGGATTGCTCTGTTGGATTTTGCGAGGGCCTTTGGACTGGTGGTTGTCAATTCGAACTTTCTGAAGAAGGAGGAACACCTGATTACTTTTCGAAGCACTTCAGCCAAGACTCAGATTGACTTTCTGTTGCTTAGAAAGGGGGATAGGGCTATGTGTAAGGATTGTAAAGTCATTCCGAGTGAGCATCTTTCGACTCAACACAGGCTTCTGGTGATGGACTTGATTATCAAGAAGAACAAGAAGAGTAGGGCCGGAGAGGGTCGACCCAGAATTAAGTGGGGTGGCTTGACGCCTGTTAGTGCACTGAGATAAGGGAGAAGGTGGCAGGAATGGGGGTGTGGGAGTGTAGGGGGACGTGGACGTTATGTGGGATAAGGCGGCCAGCTGCATTAGGGAGGCGGCTAGAGAGGTGTTGGGTGTTTCGAGGGGTCGGGCAGGACGACATAAGGGGGACTAGTGGTGGAATGAGGAAGTTAAGAAGAAAGTGGAGATCAAGAGGGGGGCGTATGTTCAGTTGATTGAGAGTAAGGATGAAGAGGAGAAGCGGGTGGATAAGGAGGTCTACAAAGTAGCAAGGAAAGAGGCTAAGTTAGCAGTTACGGCGGCTAGGACAACAACGTTTGAGGGTTTGATGCGGGGTTAGAGGAGAAAGGCGGGAAAAAAAGGTTGTATAGGCTTGCTAAGGCTAGGGAGAGGAAGGGTCGTGACCTCGATCAAGTGAAGTGCATTAAGGGGGAGGACGGTAGAGTGTTGGTGAAAGATGTTCACATTAAGAAGAAATGGCAGGAGTATTTTCACAGGCTTTTAAACGAGGAAGGGGACAAAGGCATTACGTTAGGGTAGTTGGAGCGCTCGGAGGAGAGCCGCGATTTCAGTTACTGTAGACGTTTTAAGGTTGAGAAGGTCAGAGAGGCTATTCATAGAATGCGGAGGGGTAGGGCGATGGGGCCCGACGAGATCCCGGTGGATTTTTGGAAGTATGCTAGTGGGGTAGGCTTAAGGCGGCTGACTGATTTGTTCAACGCCATTTTCACGACTGCGAGAATGCCTGAGGCTTGGAGATGGAATACGATGATTCCTTCGTATAAAAACAAGGGTGACATTCAGAGTTGCAATAACTATAAGGGAAATTAAGCTGTTGAGTCACACTATGAAGATTTGGGAGAGGGTGGTTGAGCGGAGAGTGAGGAGGGTCGTGTCTGTTTCAGAGAATCAGTTTGGTTTTATGCCTGGTCGCTCGACGACAGAGGCAATTCACCTAGTGAGAAGATTGGTGGAGCAATTTAGGGAAAGGAAGAGGGATTTGCACATGGTGTTCATCGATCTGGAGAAGGCGTATGACAGAGTCCCTAGGGAGGTTCTTTGGAGATGCTTGGAGGTGAAAGTAGTGCAGGTGGCGTACATCAGAGCTATTAAGGACATGTACGATGGAGGGAGGACTTGGGTGAGGACGGCAGGAGGAGACTCAGGGCATTTTCTGGTAGAAACAGGTTTGCACCAGGGATCGACTCTCAGCCCTTTCCTTTTTGCGTTGGTGATGGACGTGTTGATGCGGAGTATTCAAGGTGAGGTGCCGTGGTGTATGTTATTTGCGGATGATGTAGTACTGATTGATGAGACGCGGGGGATGTGAATGAGAAATTGGAGGTTTGGAGGCAAACCCTGGAATCTAAAGGGTTCAGGTTGAGTAGGTCTAAGACGAAGTATTTGGAATGCAAGTTCGGTGATTCGAGTCAGGAGGACGGTGTGGTGGTGAGGTTGGACTCTCAGGATGTTTGTAAGAAGGATAGTTTTAAGTATCTTGGGTCTATGATTCAGGGGGATGGCGAGATTGAGGAGAATGTCTCTAAGCGTATTGGAGCAGGTTGGATGAAGTGGAGGCTCGCCTCGGGAGTGTTATGTGATAGGAAGGTGCCCCTTAAGCTTAAAGGCAAATTCTACAGAGTGGCAGTCCGTCCGGCCATGCTGTATGGAGCTGAATGTTGGCCAGTCAAGAACTCCCATATCCAAAGATTGAAGGTGGCGGAAATGAGGATGTTGCGTTGGATGTGTGGTCTCACTATAGGGGATAAGAGTCAGGAATGAGATTATCCGAAAGAAGGTGGGAGTGGTTTCGGTGGAGGACAAGATGAGAGAAGGCAGGTTGAGATGGTTCGGGCATGTGATGAGGAGAAGCACGGATGTCCCTGTTCGGAGGTGTGAGAGACTAGCTTTGGATGGCTTCAGGAGGGGTAGAGGTAGACCAAAGAAATACTGGAGGGAGGTGATTAGGCATGACATGGAGCAACTGCAGCTTACTGAGGACATGACCCTAGACAGGAAGGTGTGGAGGTCGCGGATTAGGGTTTAAGGCTAGTGTGAGTGTGTGGGTTGTGGCTAGGTGTTAGGAGAGTGTGGCGGTGGTAGTCCTCTTAGGTCTGTGAGTGTATTGTTTACTCCTTGGAGAGTATCTGTTTTCCTATTTCTTTTTTCGTAGTGCTTGTACTATACTTATTTTGTATTTTTCTTGATATTTACTGTTGTTATTTTATCGCTTATTTCTGTTGTGTTATACATCTTGTTTCGAGTTGCATTACGACCTTGCTATACTATTCTCTCTCTTGAGCCGGGTGTCTATCGGAAACCACCTCTCTACTTCTTCGAAGGTAGCGTATGGACTGCATACATTTCACTCTCCTCAGACCTCACTGTGTGGGAATATACTGGGTTGTTGTTGTATCTTTTTTCTAGAAGATGCTCTGTATGGGAATTAAGTTGTTGAAGTGGTGAATGTGAGCTTAGGGATTTGACGACAGTGTTTGAGGATTTGGAAGTTGGAACTATTGAGTTTGTTATACTGAATTTATCTAAAGTTTTAGTTAGCAAGAGATGCTTAGTAATCATTTCGAAAGAAAAGTGAATGATTGTTCCAATTGCTTCATGTTCCTTATGTCAAATTTGTGCTGAATGTCTCTCAATGTTGAGAGTCTCGCCATTAAATAGAAAGTATTCAAAGATTACATCCCCCAAAATCCGCCTTTCTTATCCCTAAAGATCCATCCCTTTGAATCTGCTATTGTATCCCTTATAATCTGCTATTCTATCTCTTTAATTACTATATCATATCTCTAGAATTACAAATATACTACAATATATAATTACATTAATATATACAATATTCACCATTAATTCATGATCTTTGAGTTTTCTATCATGCTAACATCCCCCCTCAAATGGATGCTGGTGGATTAAAAAGCATTAATTTGCCTACTAGAAACTAATGACGTTGTTGTGGCAGGGATTTTGTAAACACATCAGCTATTTGAAGATCACTGGACACGTGTGGAAGAGTCATAAGTTCTTTATCTACAGCTTCTCGTATATAAGGATAATCTACTTCGATATGTTTGGTCCTCGCATGATAAACCGGATTAGTATTAATTTGAATAGCACTTGTATTATCAGCATGAAAAGGAGTCGGTGTAGATTAAGGAAAACCAATCTCAGCAAGTAATCCACGACACCATACAACCCCAAAGCAAGCAGTAGACATAGATCGATATTCAGCCTCTGTTGAAGATTTTGAGACACGATCTTGTTTCTTACTCTTCCAGGATATCAAGGAATCTCCCAGAAATATGCACCAACCAGTAACTGAACAACGGGTATCGGGACATCTCGCACAGTAAGAATCACTAAAAGCATTAAGACGAATAGGAGAACCACTAGGAAAGAATAATACACGATTTGATGTTCCTAGGAGATATCGAATGATGCGACGTACAACCACCAAATGGAGATGACGGGGAGCTTGCATAAATTGACTAACTTGTTGAACTACAAAAAAGATGTCACGCCGAGTAATGTAATTTAAACTCCCAACTAATTGTCGAAACACAGTTGGATCAGGAAGAAGATCGCCTTCCTCACGATGATACTTTACATTCAATTCAGCTAGTGATTAGTGAAGAATTAGTTCCTGTAATAATAATGTCGTCTACATATACCAAAAGAAGAATACAACCTGTAGATTTTTTTCGAAGAAACAAAGATGAGTCATATTTGCTCTGCTCAAAAGAGAATTGTAGCAAAGTAAATCGAAATTTGTCAAACCAAGCTCTGGGGGCTTGTTTTAATCCATACAAAAACCTCTTCAACTTGCATACATCTGATGTAGGCGATTAGAACAAACCTGCTGGAGGTTTCATAGAAATATCCTCTTTGAGATCACCATGAAGAAAAACATTTTTGACATACATTTGATGAAGCCAGTTTGTGAAGCAGCAATGGCAATAATAGTTCGCAGCGTAGTCATTTTTGCTACCGGTGCAAAAGTCTCCTCATAGTTCTCACCATACTTTTGTCTGTTGCCAAGAACAACCAACCGAACTTTGTACCGATCATGAGTTCTATCAGAATGAAGTTTAATTGAATAAACCTATTTACATCCAATTGGATGGACATTTGAAGGACATGAAACAATATCCATGTGTCATTTTCTTTAAGAGCCAAAAGTTCTTCCTTCATTGCTTTCTGGCAACATTCATGCTTGGAAGCTTGTGAGTAACAAGTTGGAACAAAAATGGTGGATAAGGCAGATGAAAAACCATACCAATTAGTAGTACGAGATACTCTGGTAGATCGCCGAGTGGGCTCAAGAGGAGCAGGCCTTGAAGAATTCTCAGATTCTTGTTGTGGAGCAGTTTTAGATGGTGGATCAATATCGGGAGGGGGTAAAGTTGGCCGCCAAAGTTCATACACAAATCCAGGTTTGAACCTCTCAGAAGAAGAAGACAAATCCTCAAAAGTAGGAAGAATAGGAGAAACAGGAGATGACTCAACATGAGTTGGAAAGAAATACCGATTCTTAAAGAAAACAACATTTTTAGAAACATGAAATTTATTAAAACATAGATCATAGCAGAGAAAACCTTTCTATGAAGTATTATAACCCATAAAAACACATTTAGTAGACTGAACAGAAAGTTTATTGCACTGAGAAGGAGAAAGATACACAAAACAAATACAACCACATGTATGAAAATTATCATAGCTTGAATTTTTGTGATAAAGACGAAAATATGGAGATTCAAGATTAAACACTTTAGATGGTAGTCTATTAATTAAGTAAACAATAGTAGATAAAGCTTCCACCCAATACTTAGATGGAACAGAGGACTCAATCAATAAAGTACGAGTGACATTTAAAAGATGATTTTTACGTTCAGCAACCCCATTTTGTGGTGGTGTATATGGACAAGAGTGTAGTGAGACAATTCCTTTTTCAAGCAATTTTTTTTTGAATTCACAAGACATATATTCTCCACCAGAATTAGATCTTAATAATTTGATGTAAGTAGAAAATTGAGTCTCAATATAGGCCAAAAATGTCTTGAATATGGAAAATACCTCAGACTTGGAACGAAGAAAATATACCCACGTAAATCGACTATAATCATCTATTAATCTCACAAAGGACTTGAAATTAGCACGAGAAACAATTGGTGAAATATCCTAAACATCACTATGAATGACATCAAAATACTTTGTAGCACGACTCAAATTAGGAAAAGGAAGAATTTTACTTTTGCCTAATTTGCAAGTAGAACAATCAAAGGAAGCAGTGGAAAATTGATTTTATTCCCCAATAAACTCGAATTTGATAAATGAGACAACACAGTAGAATTTTGGATGTCCTAAACGCTTATGCCATACCTCAGTCTTACTAGGTGTAGAAGTACAAGCAAATGATAGAACACGAGGAATGGAAAAGTGTACAGGAAACAGTCGTCCAACTTTAGGCCCCTTCGCAATTATCGTCTCCGATACCTGATCCTGCACAAGACAACCATTATGAGAAAAATTCACATCACAATTGTTATCTACCAATTGTCCAACTAAAATAAGACTAGTGGAGAGCTTTGGTGACACAAAAACATTGTTGAAAGTTTTTGTAATATTCCCAACCTTGGTAATGGGTAAAATACTACCATTGACAACTTGAATTTGTGATGGACCATGATATTTACGAACATTTTTTAGCATACTGGCTGAGTTGGTCATATGATTGGAAGCGCCAGAATCAACAAGCCAAAAATTAGATGCAAGATCATTCTCTTATAGACCCAAAGCTGAAAAGGCTGACATGATCATTTGTCTTACCATTTCAGGAGTAAGTACTTGTCCCGAAGATGATTTCTCAGTAGTGAAACTATTTATCCTGGCTTAAAAAGCATTGACCTTACCGTTCTGAGGGCGTGTGGGACATTTTTTGATAGTGTGTCCTTGTTGTTTGCAATAATTACAAAACTTCCTACCACAATTGCTAGCAATATGACCATATTTCTTGCAACTGTAGCATTGAGTCCTAGTAATATCCCTACCCTTTTCTTTACCTTGGGCAGTAAATGCAACAACAACATCATCAACTTGCTTGAAAGCATTTTGTGTGACAAAACACTGCTCTTCATAGTGTAATTTCCTAAAACAAACATCCAAGGAAGGAAACGGGTCACGATTCATCAAGTGAGAGCAAACACTCTCAAACTCGAAACGTAACTTCATCAAAAATTGGTCTCGCTTGCTTTCCTCATGAACTGCCTGTATTACATAAAGAGATTCGACAGGTATTTTGGCATAAACAATATCTATAAATTCAACCCATAAATTTTGAAATCCAGAAAAATAATCCTGAACGGATTGATCTCCTTGAGAGTAATTAGCAATTTTATACTCTAACTAAAAACGTCTTGCGCTATTGCCTTGGTAGTAAACCTTTTATAAATAATCCCACATGACCTTATCAGTCTTGTAAGGCCTGAGATTAAGAACAATAGATGGGTCAATTGACCCCAAAAGCTATGTCAACACCCGAGCATCCTTAATCTTCCATTCACCTAACTTTGTAGGATCATTAGGAGCAGGGTTGTTTCCATCTATATGTCCCCGTAATTCTATTCCGATGACAAATAATAGAAACTGAAATTGCCAGGAAGAATAATTTTTTCCAATGAAGCAAACATTGAAAGATTCAAATTGATGCAAAGCTTTGTTCTTGAATAGCTATAAAAATTAGAAACACTATAACTAAAAAAAAAACAACAACAACTAGAATGATCAAGATCAAAACTCCAAGATGTTGATAAACCGTCAACACAATCAAAATTTTCAAAATAAATTGAAATGAACCAAAATGGACTCTATGAAACTAGACAACCAAGAGAAGGCGCTAATACCATATCAAATTTGTGCTGAATGTCTCTCAATGTTGAGAGTTTTGCCATTAAATAGAAAGTATTCAAAGATTACATTCCCAAAATTTCGCCTTTCCTATCCCTAAAGATCAGCTATTCTATCCCGTTGAATCTGCTATTGTATTCCTGATAATCTGCTATTCTATCTCTTTAATTACTATATCATATTTCTATAATTACAAATATACTACAATATATAATTACATTAATATATACAATATTCACTATTAATTCATGATCTTTGAGTTGTCTATCATGCTAACACCTTAGGACAAAATTCAGGTTACTTTAAATGAATGGCCCGGTAGTGTAGAAAATGTTTATGTTGTCCGTGTTTATAAGTTAAACCCTTTTTATTTGGATTTAATTTACATAAACTGACAGTCTAAAGGTCGTTTATGCTATTAGTGTATGCTTAAGGGTTAGTAGCTATACATTTACCTGATTAAAATGAAGTAAACTAATCCTTTCCTTCCTTGAAAGAGGATCTGTTACTTCTGTGTTTGCTGAAGCCTTTTGATCATTTTAGATGTGCTTTGGGTGTGTGCTTATTTCCACACTCAAAGAATACAAAAAGAAGAAAAATATTTCTGATTTCATCTAATTTCCTTAAACCCCTATTCATTTGGAGCTGATACACCTGACTCTGTGCTTACTAGTCTCCAAACTTTTCTTGAACCTTTGGTTATATAAGTTGGTTGTTTGATCAACTGATTAAGGGAGAAGGAAAAAGGAAAAAGGAAAAAGAGAAACGAGAAAATTCAGATGCTTTTTCTGTCAATCTATTTGGATGGATTAGTGAAGTGTAATAAAATATAAATATGCCTTGCATTGACTCACAATCTGTGCAAGATAAAAACATGCCTCGTGCTGACAAGGTGCAGGTAAATGATTTATGGAGGAAAATGTTAAATGGTAGCTTGTAGTCCCTTCTATATAAATTGTGTTCCTCACCAAGTCTTTGGTGCACACTCTTTAGCTTTGATCTGATTAGTTGCAATAATTTTCTTTTCAGGGAAATTCTGTTTCAACGACAAAGTATGATGTCCTAACATTTCTGCCAAAGGGGTTATTTGAGCAGGTAAATTGAGTTTGCTCTTATCATGTGTCTTTTTATGCTAATTACTTTTGCCGAATTAATCTTTACGTATTTACCGACTTAAAACAGTAAATTTTATTCTTTCGTTGGAAAACTACACAGTGTTGGCATATAGTTTAGCGGACACATACACAAGGCCTCTAGTTTCCTACAATCCTGTTGTGCCAAGAGCATATCTTGCAGACAACTTTGGAGAGCATGACATACATAAGGTCCCTAACCCATTAATGGGAATATAGGGAGAGAAGTTCCTTAAGTAACTTTCGAGCCTTTTTGAGTGTGGTCTTTTAATACGCTATCGTTTGATAAAAAGTTCCTACAACAACAACATCCCAGTGTAATCCCACAAGTGGGGTTTGGGGAGGTAGAATGTACGCAGACCTAACCGCTACCTCGTAGAGGTAGAGAAACTGTTTCCGATAGACTCTCGACTTAAGTGGTACCTGCCAAACAGTCTGAAAAAAGTCACAAATATGGGGCAATTGCAATACAAACTAAATGGAATGAAAGCGCTACACAACACACAATAGAAAGAACAAAAAACGAAAATAAAATATAATGCAATAATCAATGCACAAAACACAAGTGGAAGTTGAAATCAAAGATGAAAGAACTACAAGAATAGTGCTAACGGTACTAAAAATACGACGCATCCTAGAATAGGAAGCGAAAAAACGCTCAACACCATAACCTTCGACCCTGATACGGGATCTGCAAACTCTTCTAAGGCCATGTCCTCGCTAAGGTCAAGATTAATCAAGTCCTATCTAATCACTTCCCTAATACTTCTTCGGCCTGCCTCTGCCTCTCCTGAATCCTGACACTGCCAACAGCTCACACCTCCTCACTGGGGCGTTAATGCTCCTCCTCACATGACCAAATCATCTTAGTCTCGTTTCCCTCATCTTGTCCGCGACGGAAGCGACTCTTACCTTGTCCCATATCTCCTCATTCTTAATCTTGTCTCTCCTACTATTGACCACACACCCACCTTAACATTCTTATCTCAGCAACTTTCATTTTCTGAACATGAGAGTTTTTGGCTGGCCAACACTCTGCCCCATACAATATAATTGGTTTAACCACCACTCCATTAAACTTACCTTTCAACTTATGTGGTACAGACTCCAGAAGCTAGCCTCCATTTCGCCCATCCAACACCAATACGGTGTATGACACGCATCGATCTCTCCATTACCTTGAATCAAAGGTCTAGGTACTTGAAACATTTTCTCTTGGGGATGGCTTGAGACTGACCGCCTTACTTCCACACCGTTCTCAGGTGCAACATCACTGAACTTACATTCCAAATATTCAGTCTTAGTCCTGCTTAACCTAAATCCTTTAGGCTTCAGTGTTTGTCGCCAAACCTCTAGCGTAGCGTTAACTCCGCTCCTAGTCTCATAAACCAACACTATGTCATTGGCTAATAACATACATGTTAGACTTGTTGTGTCTAAGGTCTATAAGCGCAGGAAAAAGGGTGAAAATAAAGCATAAATGTATCTATTTTATTTATTAATTATTCTGTGGATGTATTTCTAGCAGTTAACTAGCAGTTACCTAGCAGTTTAGGCAGTATTTTATGATATATTGTAGCAGGAAGAAAAGAATCAAAGGGGGAAGAACATTATGTAGGATGCTTCTGGCAGATTAGGAGGTTAAGGTTCCTCGAAATACCTTGGATGTTGAAGTATTCTCTAGTTGTCGCTTGTAAAACTCATTCTACTTGTTGGTAACAATTAATAATAGTTGAAGTTGTTGTTTCTACTTTTACATTATTTCTGGAAGTGTACAGATTCTTGTTAAGGAGATTTCAGGTTCCTAAGAATTTTGGTATCAGAGCCTTTGTGGTTTCAAGCAGAATGGATGGGAGGATTGAAGGATTAGAGAAGACAATGGGCGAAGTAGTCGACGAGATTGGTTCAGTACGTGATTACATGGAGCAGTTACGACTCTGGATGCAGAAAAAGGATGAACATGACGCTGAAATTCTTCAACATATGAAAGGAAAATCAAAGGTTCAGGCAGATCCAATTAAAGACACAGATATGATGGCAGAAAACAGCAACAATCGCAGAAGCAATGAATTCCGGGAAGTTCAGCCACCATTTTGTGAAGAAACACGTTCTAGAAGACTGGAACTGCTCGTATTCTCCGGTGACAACCCATATGGGTGGCTTAACAGAGCAGAGCTTTATTTTCACTTCAACGGCATTGATGACAAGGAAAAATTGGAGGCTGCTGCAGTTTGCTTTGAAGGTAGAGCACTAAATTGGTTCCGATGGTGGGAAATAATAACACCAATTGTCACATGGGATGTGTTTCGAGTAGCCGTACTCCAACGATTCACTCCATCACAGTTAGGAAACTTATATGAGGTGTGGATAGGACTGCAACAAACGGGAAGTGTGGCTCAATATAGAGAAGATTTTGAACTACTTTCAGCACCCTTGAAAGATGCAGATGATGCGGTTTTGATGGGGATTTATATAAATGGACTGAGAGGAGAGATCAAGGCAGAATTGCGTCTTAGCAAGTTAGGAACTCTAACCCAAATTATGGACCAAAGCCAGCATATTGAAGAAAAGAATTGGGCTCTTAGCCAAGCCCACTTGCCTAGACATATGTCTATAACACTTCCTAGGGGTTCGACGCATTTTCAAGGAACCGACAATAGCCGAACAGGAAGTGTTATAAGTCCACATGTGCGTGTAGCCACAACGCCTTATCATTCTGCCCGTACCACAGTACCACGACATTTTCAAGAGCATAAGCGAGGAGAAACCATGCAGTCAGGACCTGAAATTCTGCAAAGCGTAGAGGATCATACAAAAGGCTATCTGATGCAGAGTATCAGGATAAATTGAGAAGAGGACTTTGTTTTCGTTGCGATGAAAAATATGGCCCCAATCATCGGTGCAATTCAAAACAATTAAATTTTCTTATTGTTGCAGCAGAGGATAACGAAGATGGAGATATAGAAGAGCATTCAGAGGGCATAATAAATGCAGGGATGGATCAGTTAAGTGTTCAAGAAGAGTCAGTGTCTCAAAAGTTAATGGAATTGTCTTTGTACTCTATTGCAGGATTTACCACAAAGAAGTCTTTGATTGGGGAAGAAGGTTATTGTGTTGATTGATAGCAGAGCATCAACTAATTTTATCTCTCGCACGGTGGCTGAAGCATTAGAGTTAAAGGTTACAGAAACTAAGTCATTTGTGGTGGAAGTAGGAAACAGACAACAGGTAAAAAGTAAGGGCAGATGCAAAGAAGTGGAATTGTGGATTGATAAACTAAACATAACTCAAGATTATTTCCTTTTTGATTTGGGAAGTGTCGATGTAGTGTTGGGGTTAGAGTGGCTGGAAACCTTGGGAGATATTCAAGCTAATTTCAAGACGTTGATGCTGAAATTTGAAATAGAAGGCCAAACACGAGTTGTTCAAGGAGATCCCTCACTGTCCAGAACCGTGGCATCACTCAAAACTCTGTTTAAAGCCTTGCAAAAAGATGGAGAAGGGTATTATGTTGACCTGAATGAGTTAACAACAAAGGACGACCAAGAGAATTTGGATTTGCAGTAATTACTACACGAATTTGGAACTTTATTTGAGGAACTAAAAGGGCTGCCTCCTACCAGGAGTCATGATCATGCTATCTTACTTAACGAGGGATTTAATCCACCCAATATTCGTCCATATCGCTACCCCCATTACCAAAAAAATGAGATTGAGCGAATTGTCCAGGAAATGCTTGTAGCTGGTATCATTCAACCAAACACAAGCCCTTTCTCTAGTCCAGTGTTGCTAGATCGCAGAAAAGATGGTAGCTGGCGATTTTGTGTGGATTATCGGCCCTTAATAAGATTACTGTTCCCAATTCAAGCAATTGACGAACTATTGGATGAACTTAGGGGTGCTTCTATATTTTCGGAATTAGATCTGAGATCGGGATATCATCAAATTCGGGTTTGTAAGGAGGACGTCGCAAAGACGGCTTTTCGTACACATGAAGGCCATTATGAGTTTTTGGTTATGCCATTTGGGCTGTCGAATGCTCCATCTACTTTTCAAGCGTTGATGAATGAGATATTCCGCCCTTACGTAAGTTTGTATTGTTTTTTTTTGATGACATATTAGTTTATAGTGCAAATTTTCCTACTCACTTGGAACATTTGCAGGAGGTGCTACAAATTTTAAAACTCCATAACTTGGTTGTCAATCGAAAAAAATGTCATTTTGGACAAGAACAACTGGAATATCTGGGACACATTATTTTAGCAATTGGTGTGTCGGCGGATCCAGCCAAAATAGCAAGCATGGTTAACTAGCCAAGTCCCAAAGATGTTAAAGGTTTGCGGGGGTTCTTGGGGCTCACTCGTTACTATAGGAAGTTCGTTCGCGACTATGGGAAAACATCCCGGCCACTCACACAATTGCTCAAGAAAGATGCTGTTCACTGACTAAAGAAGCTCAACAAGCTTTTGATTCTCTTAAGGAGGCTATGGTCACTTTGCCGGTTTTGGCACTACCAGATTTTAACAAAGTGTTTGTGGTTGAGACCGATGCTTCGGGACTAGGGATTGGAGCTGTCCTAATGCAAGAAGGACATCCCATTGCTTTTCTTAGTCAAGGACTTTCTATTCGAGCTTAATCTAAATCAATATATGAGAGAGAGTTAATGGCCATCGTTTTTGCTGTACAAAAGTGGCGTCATTACCTGATGGGTCAGCATTTCGTTATACGAACAGATCAACGAAGTCTCCAATTTCTCATGGGCCAACATGTTATGGCAGAGGAGCAGCAAAAATAGGTTACCAAGTTGATGGGATTTGATTTTGAGATTCAATATCGCCCCAGATGTGAAAATAAAGCAGCTGATGCGTTGTCCCGTCAATTTCATTTCATGGTTTTTTCTATTCTACACAGCAGTACCTTAGATGATCTTTCCACAAAAATTCAACAGGATGATCAACTTCGTCAATTAACACAAGATTTGCTTCACGATCCGGCTACACGACCGAATTATGTTCTAAGAAATGGTTGCTTGTTTTTCAAAAGTCGGTTGGTGATTCCCCGTTCATCATTACATATTCCCATGCTCCTTAGGGAATTTCACTCCCCCCCTACGGGTGGACACTCAGGTTTTTTCCGCACATACAAACGCATTTCACAAGTGTTGTATTGGAATGGAATCAAAAGGGATGTACAGAACTTTGTGGCTAGTTGTTAAGTTTGCAAGCGGAAGCGGAACAAGTATAAAGCCCTTAGTCCCGTTGGCTTGCTGCAACCACTACCTATTCCTACTCAAGTTTGGAATGATATTTCTATGGATTTCATCAGCGGGTTACCAAAAGCAATGAGACATGATACTATACTTGTTGTGGTGGACCGTTTCACTAAATATAGTCATTTTCTCCTCTTACAGCAAAGAGTGTCGCTGAGTATTTGTTCGTGAGGTTGTACGTTTGCATGGTTTTCCCAGATTAATTGTGTCTGATCGAGATCGGGTTTTGGTCAGCCAATTTTGGCAAGAATTATTCAAGTTGTCTGGAACTAGCCTCAAATTGAGCTCCGGTTATCACCCTCAAACAGATGGTCAAATTGAAGTTGTCAACCGCTCATTGGAGACTTATTTACGTTGTTTTGCAGGGACACATCCAAAACAATGGCCAAGATGGATTCCTTGGGCTGAATTTTGGTTCAATACCACATACCATGGTTCCACCAAGATGACCCCTTTTAGAGCTTTATATGGGTGAGATCCTCCCTCCTTGTTGCGGTTCACTGATGAGATTTCTGCTGTTGAAGAGGTCAACCAGCAGCTTATGGATCGCAATGCTATTTTAGATGAACTCAAAGCTAATCTGACGCATGCTCAAGCTCAAATGAAAGTTTATGCTGATGCTAAGCGTCGTGCAGTTGTGTTTCAGCCTGGTGATTTGGTTTATCTTCGTGTGCAACCTTTCAAGCTTCGCTCACTTGCTAAAAAGGTTAACCAGAAGTTAAGAAGTTAAGTCCTCGTTACTATGGGCCATATACAATTTTGAACAAAATTGGAGAAGTTGCTTATCGCCTTGATTTACCCCCTCATTCACGGGTGCATCCCGTATTTCATGTTTCTTGGTTAAAGCGTGCAATAAACGATTCTACTCCAGTTCAACAGCTTCCTCCTTTCTTATCTGAAGAACTTGAAATGCAAGTGCAACCCGAAGGAGTAGTAGACTGTCGTACACTCTTGAATGGCTCCCAAGAGGTGTTGATTAAATGGAAGAACTTACCAGACTTTGAGAACACCTGGGAATCCCATGAAGTTATTGATGGACAATTTCCTCATTTTCACCTTGAGGACAAGGTGAAACTCATAGGGGCGGGTATTGTTAGACCTGTTGTTACTAAGGTCTATAAGCGCAGGAAAAAGGGTGAAAATAAAGCATAAATGTATCTATTTTATTTATTAATTATTCTGTGGATGTGTTTCTAGTAGTTTCTAGCAGTTAACTAGCAGTTACCTAGCAGTTTAGGCAGTATTTTGTGATATATTGTAGCAGGAAGAAAAGAATAAAAGGGGGAAGAACATTCTGTAGGATGCTTCTGGCAGATTAGGAGGTTAAGGTTCCTCGAAATTCCTTGGTTGTTGAAGTATTCTCTAGTTGTCGCTTGTAAAACTCATTCTACTTGTTGGTAACAATTAATAATAGTTGAAGTTGTTGTTTCTACTTTTACATTATCTCTGGAAGTGTACAGATTCTTGTTAAGGAGATTTCAGGTTCCTAACAATACACCACGACACCTCACCCTGGATATGACTCGTCAGGTCATCCATAACAAGTGCAAAAAGAAACGGGCCCAGGAGCTGCCTCTGATGCAACCCCATCAGGGGTTGATAAGAAGTTCATCAAAAAATTTCCTGACTTCCCTCCCATATTTATCTTTCTTTGAATAGCAGCTTAATGTCCCGTCTGATGGTTTCCCTCCTTCATGTTAATGCTTGTAACTCTTGACATGGATTTGGACTAAGTTTGTAATTTGTACTGTTTGTGTTTGGTAGGAAGGGGGCCACAAGTGGTGGCTTTATATCTTTTTTCTTTTTGAAAAGGTTAATCAGAGCTTTATTGTGTCACAAGATACCAGCTCTAGCAAGTCTTTACAGAGGTAGTGATTCAATTTACGAGATCAAATCCAAGTTGATATAGTGCTAATACATTCTTCCATTTCCACTTCTAAATTGAAATTTTGTAACCTACACCAGACCCTAAAAGGTAAGTCATCTATATTAAGCATATGTACCGTTGAAGTTGAAGCTCTCACCGGAAGCACCCTCCAGTTCATTTCTGTCCATGCAATCCAACATACACAAGAATTCTTTTTCCAACTTCTTTAGAGATTTCCTTTGACAAGGCACTAAAGAGAAAGGGAGAATCAATCTGGTGAAGTGTGAAATCCTTAACTCTCAATAAGAAGCAAGGTGCTTGGGCATAAAAAACTTAGAGTACATAATAAGAGTTTCTTGCGAAAATGGTGATAGAGGTTCATTACTGAAGATATGGCCATATGGAGAAGACTCGTTATTTTGAAGTATGGATGATGAAGCAGTGAATTACCAAAGAAGTTAAGAGCACTTATGGGAGTAGTGTCTGGAAAACTATTAGAAATTTGTGGCATGATTTCTGTGTTAATGTGGATATCAAAGTGGGTGATGGGAAAGATTTTGGGAAATCTAAAACAACCCTACCCCTAATGGTTTCCACTTTTCAATAATTAATAAATTTCATGGAATATAAGGGAATAGGGTCTAAAGGATGTTGGGGAAGTCTCCAAACCATCAAACAACGATTCAATGTACCTCTCATCATCTACAAGAGCCAATGGTAGATAGTTTGAAGATTGAAAAGTACAAAAGGAAGTTAAACATACAACATGGTTTTTATAACACCTTCAACAAGATTTGGATTCTGTGGACTCATGAAATGGATGTGTCTATCATCCAATATAAAGAACATTGCGTCTTATTTAGCTTTTCCCACCTGGTTTTTGTAACACCTCCAACAAGATTTGGATTCTGTGGACTCATGAAATGGATGTGTCTATCATCCAATATAAAGACCATTCGTCTTATTTAGCTTTTCCCGCCTTAGCAGCCCTCTTATTTATTTGACTATAGTTTATGCTAAATGCAACGAGATATAAAGAAGGGACCAGTGGCATGACCTTAAAACCTTAGCTGATAACATTCACGGCCCTTGGAGAGTGATTGGTGATTTCAATGTAATCATTTCCAATGAGGAGAAAAAGGAGGGAGAAGCCACATACTGGAAGATAGCACTGCCTTCATTGAAGAGGGTGATAGCTAAAAAAATATGGAATTGGGAAAGGGGTTGGAAGACTAAAAACATTACCCCTTCTTTTGGGTGCGTCCTGTATAAGAAATACTGTGAACAAATGTGATGAGTTCAGTGGTTACACCATATTTAGGGTTGGGAATGGCTGTAACGTTAGTTTTTGATGGCACAGATGGTGTGCAGAGAGTTCATCTAGGTTTTCATTTCGAAACATCTGTAGTGTTTTGTGCCAGAAAGAGATGCAATACAATATATAAGGAGGATGCATGTGGGGGAATTTCGAGTTTAAGAGGAACCTCCAAGAAGATAGCTAAATTCCAAAACCCATTTGAAATCCTCTACGAGCATAATATAATGTTAGTCAATCTGAACTTGTGTAGATGGGGTTTGGGAAAATTTTCTCAATTTAGTCGTAATGCCATAAGATTTTGGTTAGATAAGAACCTGCCTTTCAAAACCTATCGTGTGGAATTTTAGGGCACTAAAAAGGTGTGTGCTTTTGCTTGGCTGGTGGCAAAGGGAGTGGTCTTGACAACAAAAAATTGAGAAACAAATTAACATTGTTCGTTGGTGTTTTATGTGTGGAACTTCGGGTGAACGCCTAGATCATCTCCTTTGCATTGTCAGTAGCATCTCAACCCGGCTGTAGTGAAATTTTGAAATTGACTTGGTTTGTAATGGACGATGCCAGGATAGTGATTGAGGAACTATTCAGCTGGACCTTTTCTTAAAATCTGTTATTTAGCTGGACCTTTAGAAGAAGAAAAGACGAAAGTGTCGGATGTTGTTCCACCAGTCCTGATGTGGATCCTTCAGAAGGAGAGAAATAACAGAATTTTGAAGGAGTAGAACATGAGTTTATATATGCGAGGAATATGTTTTAGCCCCTAATTTTTTTGTGCCATTATGGTTCCAATTTGTGTAGAGAATAAGGCGTCTCTTGTAGAGATTCATCTCTTTTTATAGATTCTATAACTTTGGTATAAGTTGAGAGATTTATCTCTTTTTAATTCTGTAAATTTGGTATACAACTTATATATTGGAGATTTTCCCATATTAATAAATTTATTTTACCTTAGTGAAAAACAAAATGATTTACCATTTTGAAAAAAAAAAAAGATTTGTAGCCTATCAGTGTTTTAGGCTGTTAGAGATTATTATTTCAACAAATCATTTTACATATAGCAAGTTCATTCAGCTCGAAAAATGATTCCATGCAGCCATATTTTTCAATCGTTGTTTTGCCATAACCCTCATCTTATTTCTGTGTCCTTGTTCTGACAGTTCAGGCGGGTGGCTAATCTGTACTTCCTTATGATCTCAATTTTGTCATGCACTCCAATCAGGTATTTCAATTCTACTTCTAAAATTATGTTTTTCACCCGTATTATCCCCACCCCCACTTCCACCCATTATGCATTATTGGTGCTGAAGATGCGTGAAGAGTCTAGTGTAGAGTATTTTATTCTGTAAGCATATAACGAGATTACAGTTCACTGCTGCGTGGTGTTATTGGAGGTTGTTTGTCTTTTTCATTAAATAGTAAAATTTCACTTTTATCGTTTTTGTTTTATAAGTCGTTTGAAAACTATTTCAAGAAACTAGTTTATATTTTGATGACATGTGCTATGTTTTCTCATGATTTGCACCTGAAAAAGAATCTTGTTTGCATGCAGTCCTGTAAGTCCAATAACAAATGTGCTTCCTTTGAGCTTGGTGCTTCTCGTTTCTCTTATTAAGGAGGCTTGGGAGGACTGGGTGAGTACTATTTCCTTCATTGCCTTCTAGCTCCGTTGGTTCTTAAACTGACTGTGTTATATATATATATGCCATTCTTTAAATAGAGTAATACGCTATTGACAATTTTGTCCTTTTACCTCTTGTTTCGAAACTAAATACTTATGCTTTCTTCCTGTTCCTTCTTTCATTATTTATAACAGAAACGTTTCCAGAACGACAAGTCTATTAATAATTCCTCCATAGACATGTTGCAAGACCAGAAATGGGTAAATGTACCTTGGAAGAAGCTGCAGGCTGGAGATATCGTGAGAGTAAGTATAAGTGTTTGATATTGTCTTTGTTTCATCTTTTGCATCATGTCTTGTAAAGTAGACGATCAAGATATGATTTTTACTGTTTCACCATGTTTTGGTGCTCGATCAACATCCATCTATGCTTGCTTTCTTTGTAACTTTCCTAGGTTATTTGGCTTGTTATGTCATTTGCTTTGAGTACTAGATACAAGTTTGTTACCATCGTGGACATGTTGAATCCTAGATGTTTTTTTTTGGTATATTTTGGGGAATACCTATGAAAATATGCCCCCCCCAACCCCCACCCCAAACACAGTTCCGCTAGGCAGTCTTGGTGACCTAGATAAATGGAACCATAGATTGCATCTGAGCACAAGAAGTTAAGCTTAAAGTTCAAACTGCCTATTGTGGATATTTAGCAAACAATTAAAGATACAAATTCTGGTATGCTTTTTTTGAATTTATGTCAAACTTTGCTATGGTGTTCCTGGAGCTAGATGTTTGGTGATGACTCCGGTAAGTGTGATTATATGTCCTTCCAAATGGGTTTTGAGTCGAAAAACAGTTGGGATGGGGAAGATGATCTTTTGGTAACTTACTAAAATGTACAAAAGTCATTTAACCTTATATTTACCATCTTGATGGAACTAAAGTGCATTTGTAGAAGGTGATAATATTAATCTTCAGTTTCAATTATGCGAGAAGGCTGGATTGTTTACTTTTGCTATTGCATTCATTGCATATCTCTAGCATATCACTTTGCTGCAGTTCTGTCGGCAGACCTAATCTTGCGTGCATCTCGACTAATTCCACAGGATACCTGCCACCTCCCACCAGCAATAGATACTAGGTAACTCTGTCCACCAAGGTTAGAATAAATGGGAAGAAATCACCTAATGTTTGTCTCTGTTGGGAATTGAACCTGAGACCTCATGGTGCTCAATCCAACTTCATTGAACCACTAGGCCACACCCTTGGGTGCGTACCTTCTGATAATTTAATAGAAAAATTCTAAAGTTGTGTTAAAGAAGTAAGAAAATACTTGTTCATGAAGTTTATGTAAGGACTGTAAAGTCATTCCGAGTGAGCATTTTTCGACCCAGCACAGGCTTCTGGTGATGGACTTGATTATCAAGAAGAGCAAAAAGAGAGGGTCGGGAAAGGTCGACCTAGAATTAAGTGGGGTGACTTGACGCCAGTTAGTGCGCTGGAGATAGGAGAGAAGGTGGCAGGGTTGGAGGTGTGGGACTGTAAGGGGGACGTGGCTGTTAGAACGGATAAGGCTGCCAGCTGCATCACGGAGACTGCTAGAGGTGTTGGGTGTTTCGAGGGGGCGGGCAGGAAGGCACAAGGGGGTCTGGTGGTGGAATGAAGAAGTTAAGAAGAAAGTAGAGATTAAGAAGGGGGCGTATGTTAAGTTGATTGAGAGTAAAGATGAAGAGGAGAAGTGGGTGAATATGGAGGTTTACAAAGTGGCAAAGAAGGAGGCTAAGTTAGCAGTTACGGCTGGTAAGACAACAACTTTAGAGAGCTTGTATGCGGGGTTAGAGAAGAAAGACGGGGAAAAAAGGTTGTATAGGCTTGCTAAGGCTAGGGAGCGGAAGGGTCATGACCTCGACCAAGTGAAGTGCATTAAAGGGCAGGATAGTAGAGTTTTGGTGGAGGATGTTCATATTAAGAAGAGATGGCGGGAGTATTTTCATAGACTTTTGAATGAGGAAGGGGACAGGGGCATTGAGTTAGGGGAGCTGGAGCATTCTAAGGAGAGTCGTGATTTCAGTTACTGTAGATATTTTAAGGTGGAGGAGGTCAGTGAGGCTATTCATAGGATGAGGAGGGGTAGGGCGAAGGGGCCGGACGAGATTCCAGTGGATTTTTGGAAGTTTGTGGGTAGGGCAGGCTTAAGGTGGTTGACTGATTTGTTTAACGATATTTTCAAGACTGCGAGAATGCCTAAGGCCTGGAGATGGAGTACGATGATTCTATTATATAAAAATAAGGGGGACATTCAGAGTTGCAACAACTATAGGGGTATTAAGTTGTTGAGTCATATTATGAAGATTTGGGAGAGGGTGGTTGGGCGGAGATTGAGGAGGATCGTGTCCATTTCGGAGAATCAGTTTGGTTTTATGCTTGGTCACTTGACGACAGAGGCAATCCACCTGGTGAGGAGATTAGTGGAGCAGTATAGGGAAAGGAAGAGGGATTTGCACATGGTGTTTATCGACCTGGGGAAGCCTTATGACAAAGTCCCTAGGGAGGTTTTTTGGAGATACTTGGAGGTGAAAAACGTTCCGGTGGCGTACACCAGAGCTATTAAGGACATGTACGAGGAGGGAAGACTCGGGTGCGAATGGCGGGAGGAGACTCAACGCACTTTTCGGTCGAGACAGGGTTGCATTAGGGTTCGATTCTTAGTCCGTTCCTATTTGCGCTGGTGATGGATGTGTTGACGCGGAGTATTCAAGGTGATTTGCCTTGGTGTATATTATTTGCAGATGATGTAGTGCTAATTGATGAGACGCGGGGGTGTGTGAATGAAAAATTGGAGGTATGGAGGCAAACCCTAGAATCTAAGGGGTTCAGGTTGAGTAGGTTCAAGACGGAGTATTTGGAGTGCAAGTTTAGTGACTTAAGGCAGGAAGACGAAGTGGTGATGAGATTGGATTCCCAAGTTGTATGTAAGAAGGATAGTTGTAAGTATATTGGGTCTATGATTCAGGGGAATGGTGCAATTGACGAGGATGTCTCTAATCGTATTGGAGCTGGTTGGATGAAGTGGAGGCTCGTCTCTGGAGTGTTGTGTGATAGGAAGGTGCCCCTTAGGCTTAAAGGCAAATTCTATAGAGTGGCAGTCTGTCCAGCCATGTTGTATGGAGCGGAGTGTTGGCCTGTCAAGAACTCCCATATTAAAAAATTGAATGTGGCGGAAATGAGAATGTTGCACTGGATGTGTGGGCTTACAAGAGGGGATAGAGTTAGGAATGAGATTGTTCGGGAGAAGGTGAGAGTGGCTTCGGTGGAGGGCAAGATGCGGGAAGGAAGACTGAGATGGTTTGAGCATATGATGAGGAGGGGCGCGGATGCCCCAGTTCGCAGGTGTGAGAGGCTAGCCTTGGATGGCTTTAGGAAGAGTAGAGGGAGGCTGGAGAAATACTGGAGGGGAGTGATTAGACATGACATGGAGCAGCTTCAGCTTACCGAGGACATGACCCTAGATAGGAAGGTGTAGAGGTCGCGGATAAGGGTAGAAGGCTAGGGCGAGTACATGGGTTGTAGCAAGTAATTAGGAGTCCCTGTTTAGCCGGGGTAGTAATCGTAGGACTGTGTTGATAGGTAGGAGCCGCTAGTCAGGAGAGATTGGGTTTGGTGGATGGCTTTGGTCTGTGAGTGTAGGTTACTACTAGGTGGGTACCCTATTCCAGATTTCGTTTTTCTTATTTCTTATAGCTTATGGCTCTTAGTTACCCTATCCTGTATTGCTCTGAGTTCTATTTTACTATTTCTGATTCTTTACTTCTGTTAAGCCACCCATCCTGCTTCACGTTTCGTTACGACTTTTTTTTTTAATTAATTTATTTATTTATCTTGAGCCGGGGATCTATCGAAAACGGCCTCTCTACTTCTTCGGGGGTAGCGGTATGGACTGCGTACATTTTACCCTCCCCAGACCCAGTGTGTGGGAATACACTGGGCTTGTTGTTGTTGTTGTTGTTGTTGTGGCTCCTATTCGAATCAAATTGGTAACAACAACTCGATAAAGCTGTCTTTCTTAATTGCCTTATCTCATTTTGATAGACTTTTCTGCAGTAAAACAGTAAATAAAGGAACAAATATTGATGTTTTATACTAAATACACTGATATTATAACCAGAATTCTGAAAACAACCACTCGGATATTGTTAACACTTAAAATACTGCTAACACTATAAATTATATCCTAATACTTGAATGAACTTCAGTTATACAATACATAACACTAAATTTACACAAATTTCAACATTCCTAGACATTTGAGAGGATAGAACTCTCCCACATTTCTAGTCATTCGAGAGGCTAGAACTCTCCCATATTTCTAGACATTCGAGTGGCTAGAACTCTCTAGAATCCCCTTTTCCTTTTTCCTGAATTCCCTCCTCTACTGCCTTGCCCCTTTTTCTACAGGAAAAACTACCCTGTAGCTCTGTCTCATGACAGTTACTAAGTCTTTTAATTGTTTATTTTAGCCTTCTAGAATAAATATTTATAACTTGAGGCACATCATTACCCTCAACTATAAGAGTCACTTTGTTCTCAAGGTGAGAATCTGCAAATAACATATCGATAATGACATATACTACTTTATCATAGTACTCTTAGTTTCCCTTCAACTACATCTTCTCCGGTAAACTCAAAAAATTCTTTCATATCACCTTCATCTATACTGGGTGCCTCTGAAATATTTAATAGGTTAAGCTGTCTATTTTAACAACGATGATTGGGGCCAAATTTTTCATCACATTTGAAACATAACCCTTGTCTTTTTCGAGCAAATTCCGAATTGAACAACTTTCTGAATTGTCCCTCTGATTTTTCTGCCAAAGTAGTAGACTTTGCGGCAGTATGCACTGGTGAATCAGTGTTACTACCAACACTACCTGCTGATTCAGTTCGTGAGTCTTGTGTTTCAAGACTCACGTGTTTCAAGTATGTTTGCGACTCAAGGATAATTGGGTCTAAATCCAACTGGTTTATTGTATGAACTTCCTGTATTTGGTTCAAATTTAGAACTTTGAATCTCCCGCAAACCAGAGGTTTGATCCTTCATCTTTTGAGCTATCTCCATTATCTCCCTCAATGTTTGAGCCCGTAAAAGCATCACTTCTGCTCGAATTTCCTCTTTTAGACCATTCAAAAACGCTCTCGATAACATTTCATCAGACGCCTCATTCATAAATGCTAACACCTTTTCAGCTTCTTCACGAAATGCAGTGACTGTGGTAGTGTGCTTCAGCCTTATTAAGACAGCATATTGGTTGATCTTTTGAGAATCATGAAATCGGTTCAACAACTCTCTTTTGAAGTCTTCCCAGGTTGACATTTGTTGCCGAGATTCAATCCCATAATACCAATTTAAGGCTTTTCCTTCCAAACAAACACCTGCTGCCCGTAATCTTTCCACTTCAGAAATTTCATTCATTGCAAAATATCGTTCCACTCTGATAATCCATCCTAAAGGATCCTCTTCTTTGAAAACTGGTAATTGTAGTTTTCGAAACTTCTTCCCATCTTTTTCTCTAGCCAAGTTGATATTGCTGAAATTCCAGGGGGGGTGAATTGAAATTTTCTTCTGTGAGTTGAATACTAAACTTTCACAGTCGACTCGCCTGCAGATCAGAACACTTTGCAAACAGATTAAATTCAAAACAGTTAAGCAAGAAAGTAACAAACAATAAAGTAATTATACAAAGATTTATCTTGGTTTGGCACATCAATGTAGTGCCTACGTCCAGTTTCCTTGGGTTTCAAAGTTTCCTTAGATCGTTGATAGATTGGCTCGAGTATAATGATAGGAAACAAGTTCTGAAGACTTATTTTGCTCTTCAGATCTTGTGACACAGCTTCAGTTGATGTTACAAAGTTGACTCGATCTTACTCTTTATATAACAATTGTAAACTAAAGTTACAGAGCTTTGTAAGACTAAGAATGAGACACTTTGAAGTTTCTCCTTGAAGTTGCGTAAGAAGTGTCTGTCTTCGGTCTTCTTCTTTTATAGTCTTCAACTGCTACTCTTCATAAGAAAACCCAAGAGATTTCTTCTCAATCAAGGATTTAAATTGATTCCTTGATTGAGGAATGTAGCCGTTTGATATGTCCATAGACGACTTTGGATCACGTTCATATCAGATATGTCCGTGATCTATCTTTCCTTTTAGTCTTGATGTCCATGTGACGGTTGTGTCCTTTTTTTTTTAGTCTAGATCCTGATTGATTTCCTGATTGATCTATTTGCCGTGTTTTTGGGATGGTGATTCTCCTTCCATTTCAAAGATATTTGATTAATTCTCTTGCCATGCTTGTTTGAGTGCCGTGATCTTCGTGTGATTGGATGTCCTTCCATTTCTAGAGCCAACTTCCTTTATCAGTGTTCTTCAATATCCTGCAAGGATCCACTTGTTAGTTTGTCATTATTAAAATACAGACTTTTGGAGGCTAACAATCTCCCCCTTTTTGATAATGACAAACATGAGTAAACATCAGTTAACTTCCTTGTCAGTCAGCTTGCTCCCCCTGACTTTGTATGCATTGATCGACTTTGCTCCTCTTGACTTGTGAGCATCTTTGTTGTTTAAGATTGTTGAATTATCAGTTGACTTTGTAAGTCGACAGTCGACTTTGTAGGTCGACTTTGTCCTGACTGATAGTTGCTTCCCTTCCTGTCTTTCTCCCCCTTTTGGCATAATAAAAAAGAATAGCAAGCAACAGAAAGAGAATAACACACACAGACAGAGCATCACACAATCCATATAGACAAAGGCAATAGATAACCATGGATAGTTATAACTAAGCATAGCAAAGGAAATTGTCAGATAGTAAAAAGTATCTTTACAACCCAAAAGCATAAGGGACAGGACCCCCTTTTGAAAGAAAAGTTCATAATTCACCGTTTCGCTAAAAAATAGGTGAGTGTTATGCATGTTTTGACAGAACTTGCCATAAGATTTTTCAACGTTCTTAACAATGGAAGAGTAGGAATTTTGAACACAGACAACCAGATCATCATTCGAGGAAGAGACTTGGGATTTCAAAGAGTCCATGCAAGAGAGCACTCGAGAGAACAGCTGGACTCCTTCTTGTTTGAGCCCATCAAGCCCCAGCTTGACCACACTTATGTCGGAGCTTGTACTTTTCCCAAGGTCCAAGAGCTTGGAAGTAGACTCTTGGAGTTGCATGATACCTTCCTCGATAGCTTTGAACCGCTGCTTAAATTCTTCAAGTTCCTTCATAAAAAAGACAGAGGGGTTAGAGACAGACTTACTTACCTTCGGAGGCTCGGCTTTAGCACGGGCAGACTCCTTCCCGCACCACTCATCTTCCACCAGGACATATCTCATGCTGCTGAACGTTCTAGAATCATAAGTTGCAGCAACTTCTACAGTGGGTAGGCAGAAAGATCGATGGAGTAGAACAAGAGGATTTGAGTGATAAGCAGTCCGTATGGTAAACTGGACGAAGCGTGGGCTTCCCTTGCGCTTTCAAGCATGTACTCCCGTATCCAAGTTGCCCAATTTATTTTGATCTTCTTGACTAGACAGTATATAGCACAAAGACATCACGACAAGTGATGTTGCTTAGAGGTCCTTTTCTAGGAATCAGAGTGGTGGCAACAATATCAGCCATAATGTGATATTTGAAACAGAGAGACAAGGGACCAAAGTTGGTTGATATAGAGTCAGAATCAGATGAAAGCTTCTTGGCTTTCTCAAAGCCTACTTCAAAGTCCTCGGGCTAGTTATTGTTCATGAAGGGTACCACACCGGAGAACATGGTGTCAAAAACATTTTCAAACAGAAAGTTATTCAAGACAATTCTTGTGCCTAGCACAGGTCTCAAATTCGCCACTATCTAGGGAAAGTCGGAGATTGGCGTAAAACATGCTAACAGGGTCTTCATACACTAAAAGTATACACTAAAAGTCCACAGAGGCGAAATAACAAAGACAGGTCTTGAAATTTAAAAAAATGGCTAACATTGCAAGAGGCATCTTTAAGTTGGCTGAGATTGATGATACGGTCAGGAACAATTAAGCGATTTTGAAAGAGAAACTTTTCTTTATAAAGATTCGTCCAGAATTGGTGCATCTTTTTTGGACGGAGAGAGTTAGAGGGATTTGAACGGGTTTTCTTTACTGAAGAGACAGCTCTGGGAGAGGGTCGCCGTCTCTTGAGAAGAACGGACTGAGACGAGGACTCATCGAAGGATTCTGAAAGAGGAATATGACCTTCAGAGGAGATTCTAGAAACGTTGGCCATTGATCAGGTTTTTGACACGAGAGAGAGAGAAAGGGTGAGATTAAAAAGAGAGAGAAGGACAGGGAGAGCCGGTTAAGAGAACTTGGGAAGGCGACTGTTTAGAAAGGATAGGAATAGAGAAGTGAAGAGATGTGAAGTGAAAGAGAACTGATGGAAAAGAAGGGACGTAGCATAAGAAGGAGTGAGGGGCGGCAGGGGTGGAGTGGGAAACGGCGAAATAATGATGATACCTTTTTAAAAAAAACTTTTTGGTAAAATAGATAAAATTGGACTAAGAAAAAAATATTGTGATCAAAATATAACCCATAAGTCATTAATGCTAAATCCTTTGTGAAGATTTTTCTTCGAAAAAAGATTAGACCAAGTAAAATAATTTGTGACAAAAAATATGACTAAAAAATTATTACTCCCTCCGTTTAAAAAAGAATGACCTACTTTGACTTGACACAAAGTTTAAGAAAATAAAGAAGATTTTTGAATCTTGTGGCCTTAAATTAAAGTTGTGTCAAATGTATCAAAATGCCCTTTAATCTTGTGGTCCTAAACATGCCTTGTGGAAAGTTGAAATTAAAGTATTGCCAAAAAAGGAAAGGAGTCATTCTTTTTGAAACGGACTAAAAAGGAAAATAAGTCATTCTTTTTGAAATGAAGGGAGTAATACCAAATCTTTTTATGGGAAATCAAGATTTTTTTTTGGAAGGGATTCATTTTTTTTGGATCAGGGACAAAAAATACTTAACGCTAAGACAAAACAATTAAATAGATTATCAACACATCATTATCCTTTTGCCCTAAATACACAGAACAATTAAATAGCATTATCACACGTTCTGGGAACAATCTCAAGAGATAGATTGACATCAAGTAGTTGACGCAGGATTCAGAGAATTTAAGTACAACAGCTTCCAAGAGTTGTGAATATGGCTCCAGTTGTTGAAGAGTAAACTAAAGTTTGTTTCTTGCTAAGCCAAGAGTTTGGGACATCACTCATGAGACGAAGCTTTCATCAGAATGACAAAAACTCTCACAAGAAAATGTTAGAATTATCAGGAATAATGTTAAAACATGTAGCAAAGATAATAGAAATTTTTAAAACATAAAGAATTTGCCTCCCTTTTAAGAAGGTTTTAAAACAGATTTTCAAATTTTGGAGATTGTTTCACGAAAATCTCTTAAAAATTGATGCAACTTATTTGAGAGTATCAACAGATAGGGACAATTCATATTTAATTCTGACCTCGTCAGGGATTTTATTGATGTCAGTACCCTCTGCCTTTGTTTCTATTTGAAGAGTTGACTCTGAAGGGGGCATAGTCGACTCTGGTGACATTGCCTCCGGCATTGTCACTGAATCTGACAGTTTTTCATCTACATTCTTTACAGACAGATGAGTCCTTTTTCTTTCCAGGTATACTTCTGGAACATCTGTTATCAATCCCTCCCTTTTATAGACTTTTGCGAACATGTTCCTGCAAAACAAGAAGATTAATTTTGCTTAGGTACTCAAGCGGCGTTGGGTCCTTACGGGTTAGATGTACTTCCTTTGGGCTTCCAAATGCACACACTTTTAGGCTTATGCCTGCAACTGTAGGATTTGTCCCCTCTCTGTCCACAGATGAAACAAATGGGCCCTCGATAAGAGAATTAGTTCTTAGCTGATTTAAATGACCCTGATGAGGAACTCAAATAATTTTTAAAAGAGTTTGTTCTTACGAAACTATGGCTTGGGGATGCCTTAAAATTTGTTAATTTTATTTTTGTATCATCAAGCTCTTCATGAAGTAGGTCAATTTTAATTTGACATGCTTCAATTTCTATTTGCCAGTTTCGTTGTTCCTCTTTGAGTTTTCGTTTAAATTGATCATCTCAACTTTTCTTCTCTTGGGCGAGTTTGTTATACTCATGTATAACTTTTTGAAGTTCGTCAGTAATCATATCTAAGTAAATTTGAGAGTATTACAATTATGACAATTGTGTAGTCTTACCTTGCTGGATTCACCTGTTGCCATGAAACACATGTTTGCGGCTTCTACTTCTTCTTCTGTTTCATCTTCATCACTCAAGGCTCCAAAGTTTTGATTCTTCCTGGATGTTCTTCTTTTCAGTTCTGAACAATTCTGTTTGAAGTGACCAGGATTTCCACAGTAGTAGCAACGCTCATCATTTCTGATGGAATCATTATTTTTGCCTCCTTGGGATCTTTGCTGTCTCTGTCTCATGATCTACCTTACCCTACGGTTGATGAGGGCCATTCCTTTGCTATTGGCATTTTTCAAAAAGTCCTCACCGGTTAGTGTAGCATTGAAGAGTACTGGTTTCTTCTTTTCATTCTTGTGAAACCTGTTGATATAATTGTTCTCATATGCGATAAGGTTACCTCGTAGTTCATCATATGTCATGTTATGAAGATCTCCGTCTTCCAGAATGGTAGCCTTGGTTTCCTAAGTTTTTGGGAGACTTCGGACCAACTTTTGGACTTGCAGGTTGTGAGGATAAATCATCCCTAGTGATTTTAGTTCGCACACGATTTTACTGAATTTGGCGAACATTGTTTCAATATCCTCAATTTCCTCCATTTTGAGTAACTCGTATTCATTGACAAGAGCAGCAATTTTTGACTTCTTGACTTAAGTGGTTCCTTAATAGGTTACCTCTAGTTTGTCCCACATTTCTTTTGCTGTTTCACACGTTGAAATCTTGTCTTATTCTTCTCCGCTAACTCCACGTTTCACACGTTTGAATTACCTCTTGCTGTTCTTTGGTGACCTCGAACTTTCAAGGTCCTCTATGTTAGAACTGCTAGATCCTTTATCCTTGTCCTTTGACTTCTCCTTTAGTCTTGGAATCGACTTTGGACTTTTCTTGATGACAACCCAGGCTTGGAAGTCGTTTGATTGGACAAAGATCTTGAACCTATTCTTTCCGTAAGAGTAATGTTGTCCATTAAAGTATAATGGTCTTGTGGAGGAGTGACCATCCTAAAGGAGAGCACTGGGAATATGATAATTGGCCATTTGATCTTTGCTCACTTGCGGTTAAGCAATGCTATCTGTGAGACCTGCTCTGATACCAATTGAAATTTAAGAGGGAGGGGGGGGGTGAATTGAAATTTTCTTCTATGAGTCGACTGCTAAACCTTCACAGTCGACTCGCCTGTAGATTAGAACACTTCACAAACAGATTAAATTCAAAACAGTTAAGCAAGAAAGTAACAAACAGTAAAGTAATGATACAAAGATTTATCCTGGTTTGACACATCAATGTAGTGCCTACGTCCAGTCCCCTTGGGTTTCAAAGTTTCCTTAGATCGTTGAAAGATTGGCTCGAGTATAATGATAGGAAACAAGTTCTGAAGACTTATTTTGCTCTTTAGATCTTGTGACACAACTTCAGTTGATGTTATAGAGTTGACTCGATCTTACTCTTTATATAACAATTGTAAACTAAAGTCACAGAGTTTTGTAAGACTAAGAATGAGACACTTTGAATTTTCTCCTTGAAGTTGCGTAAGAAGTGTCTGTCTTCGGTCTTTTTTTATAGTCTTCGGCGCTACTCTTCATAAGAAAACCCAAGAGATTTCTTCTCAATCAAGGATTTAAATTGATTCCTTGATTGAGGAATGTAGCCGTTTGATATGTCTATATCAGATATGTCCATATATGCCTTTGGATCACGTCCATATCAGATATGTCCGTGATCTATCTTTCCTTTTAGTCTTGATGTCCACGTGACAGTTGTGTCCTTCCTTCTTTCGTCTAGATCCTGATTGATTTCCTGATTGATCTATTTTGCCGTGTTTCTGGGATGGTGATTCTCCTTCCATTTCAAAGATATTTGATCAATTCTCTTGCCATGCTCGTTTGAGTGCCGTGATCTTCTCGTGATTGGATGTCCTTTCATTTCTAGAGCCAACTTCCTTTATCAGTGGTCTTCAATATCCTGCAAAGATCCACTTGTTAGTTTGTCATTATTAAAATATAGACTTTTAATAATATAGACTTTTGGAGGCTAACAATTGCTTCCCTCTTCTTGGTTTTCGATGGATCTGGTTTGGGAAGGGGATGCTTCTTCCATCACAGTTTGCCTGGGCTTTAATTCTTGCAAGAGACTCTCATTTCTTGAAACCATCCTTCCAGTTTTCTAACATCTTCTCTTACCCCTGTCAAATTAGTCTCTACTTGCTAGACGTATCCCTCTATTTTACTCACCGTACCCGAATGTTACTACTCTGATACCAAAATTGATGGACTTTTCTGTAGAAAAATAATAAATAGAGGAACAAATACTGATGTTTTATACTAAATACACTGATATTACAATCAGAATTCTGAAAACAGCAACTCAGATATTGTTAACTCTTAAAACACTGCTAACACTATAAATTATATCTTAATACTTGAATGAACTTCAGTAATACAATACATACACTAAATTTACACAGATTTCAGCATTCCTAGACATTCGAGAGGCTAGAACTCTCCCAAATTTCTAGACATTCGAGAGGCTAGAACTCTCTAGAATCCACTTTTCATTTTTCCTGAATGCCCTCCTCTACTGCCCTGCCCCTTTTTCTACAAAAAAAAAATGTCCCATAACTGTCTCATGACAGTTACTAAGTTTTTTAATTGTTTATTTTGGCCTCCTGGAATACATATTTATAACTGAGGCACATCACATTTCCCCCCTTAATATAACAATCGATAAGTCTCGGCTTGTTCATTCATTTGTGAACCATGGGTTAAGTTCTAGATTGAAGAGCGTGGACCTCCAGTTATTGTGAATTTACAACTTTTGAATATGAGGAGCATCGACCTAATATCAGCAGTATCCCCGTAGTTTCTTTTCCTTTATTCTCTGTTGCTACTTGTTGTTTCTTATGCTTCAGTTAGTGCTCTATTTCACTATTGCTACTGTTCCTTTGCACTGACTGCTATGTCGTGCTTTCTCTATCATTTGCTATGTCTTCTTTACTTCTGTATGTCTTTTTTCTTACTTTCTTACTGCTCTGCTATGCGATACTTGAGCCGAGGGTTTTCTGAAAATAGCCTTTCTACCTCCACGAGGTAGGGGTAAGGTCTACGTACACTCCACCCTCCCCAGACCCCACTGGGAGGTTTCACTGGGTTTGTTGTTGTTGTTGGACCTAACAATAAATAAATATGAGGAGCATGGACCTCCAGTTTCTCAGAATGTTATAGCTTTTCAATATGGTTGGATCTGAAAAGTTCTTAGAAAAATACAGCCTGCTTTTCAGTTTAGTCTTTGTCCTTTCAGCAGGGGGATAGGCCATCACAGATATGTGGTTGACATTCAGGATGCACACTTCACAAATAGAAAATGCTGTTCACCCACTCCTTCCTAAATATTTGATTTAGGAAGGAATTCAATAGTGTTCCTACAATGTAGTTTTAGGCACTTAGATTTTTTTTTAATACAACTTCTGAAGATAAATGAGAGGCAATTCTTTTCGTTATTTGAAAAATGTAAGGTTGTACAAGCTGGCCTTTTCCTTGCAGGTTAAACAGGATGAGTTCTTTCCGGCAGATCTTATCTTTCTTGCCAGCACAAACCCCGATGGGGTCTGCTACATTGAGGTTGTACTTGGTCCACATCTAATTTTTCTTTTACTTGTGAGAAAAGATAGGTTGGTCTAAATTATTAGGAGAAGAGGTTTTTGGATAACATCATAAGTAAATGCATCCGTTTCATCTTTTTCATCATGTTCTTTCCTAACTGATACATGGATTTCCTCAGACCGCAAATTTAGATGGTGAAACTAATTTAAAGATCAGAAAAGCACTGGAGAAAACCTGGGATTATGTGTCTCCTGAGAAAGTATCTGCATTCAGAGGTTTGGTTTCTCTGCTTCTGTTGACCAATCAAATCTTTCTGCATGATAATGTCTGTTGTGAGAAATAATGGAGAAAAATATTATTGAATTGTTGTCTCTAAATTATTACATTGAGACCCTATTTATAGACATTACATTCCAATCCTATTCCTAATAGGACACTACATTACAATCCCTTTCCAAGTAGAATTCAATATGTTATTCCTATTCATATTCTAACACTCCTCTCAAGCTGGTGCATACAAGTCATATGTACCAAGCTTGTCACAAATGTAATTAATACGACGACTGGTGAGGGACTTGGTGAAGATATCTGTAAGTTGATTACTTGACTTCACAAATTTTGTAACAATATCTCCCGAGAGTATCTTTTCTCTGACAAAGTGACAATCAATCTCTATGTGCTTGGTCCTCTCATAGAACACTAGATTAGATGCAATATGAAGGACTGCCTGATTATCACATACAAGTTCCATCTTACCAGTTTCTCCAAATTTTAATTCTCTCAGCAATTGCTTGATCCAAACTAGCTCGCAAGTTGCTGCAGCTATTGCTCGATACTCTTCTTTGGCACTAGATCGAGCAACCACACTTTGTTTCTTACTCTTCCAGGATACCAAATTACCTCCTACTAAAACACAATATCCAGATGTAGAACGTCTATCAGAGGGTGATCCTGCCCAATCAACATTTGTATATCTAATGATATGCTCATGGCCTCGATCCTCGAAGAGTAGTCCTTTACTTGGAGATGACTTTATATATCGCAAAATCCGAACAACTGCATCCCAATGACTATCACAGGGGAAGTCATAAACTGACTTACAACACTCACAGGAAAAGAGATATCAGGTCTAGTCACTGTGAGATAATTCAACTTTCCAATCAACCGCCTATACCTTCCAGGATCACTGAGTGGCTCCCTTGGTCTGGCAGAAGTTTAGCATTTGAATCCATAGAAGTGTCAATGGGTCGACATCCCATCATTCCTGTTTCCTCAAAAATGTCTAAAGCATACTTGCGTTGAGAAATAACAATACCTGAGTTGGATTGAGCAACCTCAATCCCTAGAAAGTATTTCAATCTACTAAGGTCTTTAGTCTAAAAATGCAGAAAGAGATGTTGCTTCAAATTAGTGATACTATCTTGATCATTGCCGGTGATAACAATATCGTCAACATAAACCACCAAATAAATACACAGATTTGGTTTAGAATAGTGATAAAACACTGAATGGTCAACTCCACTACGAATCATGCCAAACTTCTGAATAGCTGTGCTAAACTTTCTGAACCAGGCTCGAGGGGATTGCTTCAAACCATAGAGTGACTTGCGCAATCGACATATAAGGCTATTAGACTCCCCTTGAGCAACAAAACCAGGTGGTTGCTCCATATAAACTTCTTCCTCAAGATCACCATGCAGAAAAGCATTCTTAATGTCCAACTGATAAAGAGGCCAATGACGAACGACAGCCATAGAGAGAAAAAGACGGACTGATGCTATTTTAGCCATGGGATAGAAAGTGTCACTATAATCAAGCACAAATATCTGTGTATATCCTTTGGCAACAAGGCGAGGCTTCAACCGATCAACCTGATCATCTGGACCAACTTTGACTTTATAAACGCAACGACAACCAACAGTAGATTTACCTGCAGGAAGGGAAACAAGCTCCCAAGTACCATTCGTATGTAAAGTAGACATCTCATCAATCATAGCTTGTTTCCATCCTGAATGGGAAAGTGCTTCACCTGTAGTCTTACGGATGAAAATAGAGGACAAAGATGGTACAAAAGCATAATGTGGTGATGACAAACGATGATAACTCAAGAAAGTATAATGTGGGTTAGCATTACGAGTGGATCTTATACCTTTTTGAAGTGCAACTGATTGACTAGGAAGAGGCAGGTCTGCAGTAGGGGAAGCGTCAGGCGCAGGACATGAATCATCTGGGATTGATACTGGACGTGAGCGCCGGTGATAAGTCAAAAGTGGTGGCACTGTGGCTGGAGATGGAGAAGTAACCGTAGATTTGTTAAAGATTAGTGTGGGTAAGACTGGAGTTATGGGTAAAACCTCAGAGATATTAAGATGATCAGAAGATGTATAGTAAGGTTGAGATTCAAAGAATGTGACATCAGCGGGCATAAGGTAGCGACTCGGATCAGGTGAATAGCATTGATACCCTATTTGAACTCGAGAGTAACCAAGGAAGACACATTTGAGAGCACGAGAGGCTAATTTATCTTTTCCTAGGGCTAAGTTATGAACAAAACATGTGCTCCCAAAAACACGAGGGGGGATAGAGTAGAGATGTGACTGAGAAAATGGTATGGAATGGGGAACCTTATTCTGGATCGGAAATGATGGCATTCTGTTAATGAGATAGCAAGATGTGAGGACCGCATCGCCCCAAAAACGCAGTGGGACATGGGATTCAATGAGAAAGTGCGAGCAGTCTCAATGAGATGCCTATTTTTTCTTTCTACTATACCGTTCTGCTGAGGGGTATATGCACATGATGTTTGGTGAATGATTTCTCGATGAGTCCTGAAACTGGGAGGATAAGTATTCTAAGGCATTATCACTACGAAAAGCACGAATAGAAACACCAAATTGATTTTGTATTTCAGCACAAAAACTTTTGAATATAGAGAATAACTCGGAATGATCTTTCATTAAGTAAACCCAAGTACATTTTGAAAAATCATCGATGAAAGTAACAAAGTAACGAAATCCTGACGGTGAACTGACTCTACTAGGACCCCAAATATCGAAATGAACTAATGAGAAAATAGACTCTGAGCGACTCTCATTACTATGTGAAAATGTAGCACGGGTGTGTTTCCCAAGTTGACACGACTCACAATCTAATGTGGATAGACTAGACAAACTAGGCACCATCTTTTGTAGTTTGGATAGACTAGGATGTCCCAACGTTTGTGAATAAGGTTGGGAGGATCTGTAGCGGAGCATTCTGTGAAGGAATTTGAAGCGGTAAGATGGTAATGGCCTTGTGATTCATGTCCTATGCCAATTGTCTGTCCCGTTTTGCGGGCTTGCATTAGAAAAGAATCATAAAAAAAGTTATATTACAATCAAGGGCACATGTCAAACGACTAACAGATGCAAGATTAAAAGGACTACCAGGGACATAAAGAACAGAGTCTAAAGTGATAGAATATAGGGGTTTGGCTTGTCCAACTCCTTTTGGCTCTGTTCGAATTCCATTAGCTAAAGTAATAGCTGGAAGAGATTGTTAATAAACAATATCAGACAAAAGTGATTTATCACCAGAAATATGATTAGAAGCACCTGAGTCCACAACCCATGATCTAAAGGTAGGAGATTGTGCAGTTGAGGCTATTGGTAGAAATATATGCTTACTTGCTTGATACTGAGATATTCATTATATTTCTTGTCAGATAAATAAACCCGTTGATCACCTGTGGTGTTAGACTGAGCAATATGAGCATTTTTAGTTGGTCGACCATGCAAATAATAACATATTTCACGAGTATGTCCAAACCTATTACAATAACTACACTTAGGTCCAGAATAACATACGCCACGAGTATGTCCAAGCCTTTTACAATAACTACACCTCGGATGAGATCTTCCAAATCGACCTTCCCCTCGTCGATTCTTCATAGATTGTGACGTTTGATTTTCTGATCTTCTCATTAAGGGCTCAGATTTAATCACAGGACTTGAACTTCCAATTTCAATATTTTTGGAGCCAAAAAATAAATATCATGCCCAAAAAATATCTTGGGAATTTGACTTGAAAATCCCAAGAACCAGATCTGAATTTCTGAAAAAAAAAAATTCCCCGAAAAAAAACTGATATCGTTAGAATTAGGGTTCCGGCGGTCGGAATCTCAAACTAATTGTTGGAATCTAGAAAGAAGCAAGTGGTTGGAGTCAGAATAGACCGGCGACCCCAACAGAAAAAGAAACAACTCAAAAATCGACCGGAGATAGGCTCACGCGCCGGCGCGTGATGCAGATCTCGCCGGAATTTTTGGATTTCGGCTAGCGCGTGGCGACGTGTGGAGGGTAATTTTTCGACGTTTTTGGTTGGGTTTTTGTCGCCTGATATTTTCGATCCTTTTGATGGTGTTGTGTTTTTCACACAACTCACAAAATAAAAATTGACCCAAATCAATCACCGGAATTAATGCATAGTGAATGAGTTATCTTTTCTAATATTTCTAACCTGCTTTGATACCATGTGAGAAATAATGGAGAAAAATATAATTGAATTGTTGTCTCTAAATTATTACATTATGACCCTATTTATAGACACTACATTTCAATCCTATTCCTAATAGGACACTACATTACAATCCCTTTCCAAGTAGAATCCTTTGTTCCGCTGCATTTTTGAGACTACATTACAATCCCTTTCCAAATAGGCATCTTTTTGAGACTGCTCGCACTCTTCTCATTGGATCCTATGTTCCGCTGCATTTTTGGGGCGATGCAATCCTCACATCTTGCTATCTAATTAATAGAATGTCATCATCTTCCATTCAGATTCCCCATTCTATATTGTTTCCACAGTCACATCTATACTCTATCCCCCCTCGTGTCTTTGCGTGCACATGCTTTGTTCATAACTTAGCCCTTTGAAAAGATAAATTAGTCCCTCGTACTCTCAATTGTGTTTCCTTGGTTACTCTCGAGTTCAAAAAGGATATCGTTGTTATTCATCGGATCTTCGTCGCTACTTTATGTCTGCCGATGTCACTTTTTTTGAATCTCGACCTTACTATATATCTTTTGATTATCCTATTATCTCTGAGGTTTTACCCGTATCTCCAGTCTTGCCCGCACCATCCTTGGTCTTACCCGTATCTCCGGAATTACCTGAATCAACCTTTGAGAAATCAACAGTTACTTCTACATCTCCAGTTGTAGTGCCACCACTTCTGACTTATCATTGTCGTCCGCGTCCATTAGTCCCAGATGATTCATGTCATGCGTGGGACGCTGCTCCTACTGCGGACTTGCCTTCTCCTTAAAAAAGGTATGCGTTCCACTCGTAATGCTAACCCACATTATGCTTTCTTGAGTTATCATCGTTTATCATCACCCCATTATGCTTTTGTATCGTCTTTGTCCTCTATTTTCATCCCTAAGACTATAAGTGAAGCACTTTCTCATTCAGGATGGAAGCAGACTATGATAGATGAGATGTTTGCTTTACATGCAAGTGGTACTTGGGAGCTTGTTTCTCTTCCTGCAGGTAAATCTACTGTTGGTTGTCGTTGGATTTATGCAGTCAAAGTTGGTCCAGACATTCAGGTTGATCGGCTTAAGGCTCGCCTTGTTGCCACAGGATACACACAAATATTTGGGCTTGATTATAGTGACACTTTCTCTCCAGTGGCTCAAATAGCATCTGCCCGTCTTTTCCTATCCATTGCTGCCGTTCGTCATTGGCCTCTTTATCAGTTGGATATTAAGAAAGCTTTTCTGCATGGTGATCTTGAGGAAGAAGTCTATATGGAGCAACCACCTGGTTTTGTTGCTTGGGGGGAGTCTAGTAGTCTTGTATGTCGATTGCGCAAGTCACTCTATGGTCTGAAACAGTCCCCTCGAGCTTGGTTTGGAAAGTTTAGCATAGTAATTCAGCAGTTTGGCATGATTCGTAGTGGAGCTGATCACTTAGTGTTTTATCGATATTCTCAAACCAAATCTATGTATTTATTTGGTGGTTTATGTTGATGATATCGTTATTACCGGCAATGATGAAGATTACATCACTAAATTGAAGCAACATCTCTTTCAGCATTTCCAGACTAAAGACGTCGGCAGATTGAAATATTTTCTAGGTATTGAGGTTGCTCAATCCAGATCAGGTATTGTAATTTCTCAACACAAGTATGCCTTAGACATTCTTGAGGAGAAAGGAATGATGGGATGAAGACCCATTGACACTTCTATGGATCCAAATGCTAAACTTCTGCTAGGACAGGAGGAGCTTTTCAGTGAACCTGAAAGGTATAGGCGGTTGGTTGGAAAGTTGAATTATCTCACCGTGACTAGACTTGACATATCCTTTCATGTGAGTGTTGTAAGTCAGTTTATGATGTCCTAAGTCAGTTTATGATTTCTCCCTGTGATAGTCATTGGGATGCAGTTGTTCGTATTCTGCGATATATAAAGTCAGCTCCAAGTAAAGGACTACTCTTTGAGGATCGAGGTCACGAGCATATCATTGGATACACAGATGCTGATTGGGCAGGATCACCCTTGATAGACGTTCTACCTCTGAATATTGTGTTTTAGTAGTAGGTAATTTGGTGTCTTGGAAGAGTAAGAAACAGAGTGTGGTTGCTCGGTCTAGTGCGGAAGCAGAATATCGAGCAATGGCTGTAGCAACTTGTGAGCTAATTTGGATTAAACAGTTGCTGAGAGAACTAAAATTTGGAGAAACTGGTAAGATGGAACTTGTGTGTGATAATCAAGCAGCCCTTCATATCGCATCAAATCCGGTGTTTCATGAGAGAACTAAACACATAGAGGTTGATTGCCACTTTGTCACAGAAAAGATACTCTCAGGAGATATTGTTACAAAATTTGTGAAGTCAAGTGATCAACTTGCAGATATCTTCACCAAGTTCCTCACCAGTCCTCGTATTAATTACATTTGTAACAAGTTAGGTACGTATGATTTGTATGTACCAGTTTGAGGGGTAGTGTTAGAATGTGAGTAGAAATAAGAATAATATATAAAAATCCTACTTGAAAAAGGATTGTACTATAGCGTCTATAAATAGGGTCTTGATGTAATTATGTAAACACACAATCCAATAATAATATTTTCTTCATTATTTCTCACAAAAGTTTTGTTATATAGTGTTTGTTCAATATTGACCTAAAAGCATTTTAATGTGTAGTTTGATGGTATTTGATATACATTAGATTCTTAGATTTTTTTTTTTCTGCATACAAATTTAATAATATATAACAAGGGATGCCAAGTGCAATGCACATTTCAACGGAAGATGTTTTTTAAAAACATTTAAGATGTTCAGCCATGTGTAACATGATCTTCTGCAGATGCTTCCCAGCAGAAATGTTATTGCTTATGGTATATCAGAGTTATGATGACAAATATCAATTTTGTCTCTTTGATAGTGAAAGCATGATCAATCTGTTTCCAACTTTAGGAATATATACAATAATTACGTGTTTAATGTATTCTTTTGCAATTTTCTTTTACCAGGTGAATTACAGTGTGAGCAACCTAATAACTCATTGTACACATTCACTGGAAATCTTATCATTCAAAAGCAAACCTTACCACTTAGCCCAAATCAACTTCTTTTACGGGTATGTAATCTTTTTCTTATGTTATTTCCCAAGTTCTTTTTATTATTTTACGGCTTTTGTTTTAAGTTTTGTATGTTATACACTGTCAATTTTCTGCTGAATGCCTCTCAATATTGAGTGTCTTGTCATTAAATAGAAAATATTCAATGATTACATCCCTAATGATCCGTCATCCTATCCCTAAAGATCAGCTTTTCTATCCCTCTAAATCCGCTATTCTATCCTACCAAATCTGCTCTTACTAAAGTCACTATTATTCTCTTTAACTACTAAATCAAATCTATGTAATTACACTAATATACAACAATATATGATTACATTAATATACAATATTTACATCATGCTAACATCCCCCCTCAAATTGATGCTAGTAGATCAAGAAGCATCAATTTGCCGACGAGAAACTGATGTTGTTGTCGTGCCATTGATTTTGTAAATGCATCAGCTATTTGAAGATCACTGGACACGA